>NC_056623.2:11690714-11960714 GCF_002870075.4 Lactuca sativa
CATCAAATGCCCTTATACAATTTTTAAAGTAAGGAAAGAATCTATTTTTATCATGAATTTCTTTGGGGACAACATCACTATTAGGTTGTTGAATATAGGGACTTTCTAATGCTATAACCGTACGCAAAACTCTATGGAAGCACCTACTTGTTGTGGATTTAGAGTATTGATACATCTAAGAGACAAATGTATTTCTCAATAACTACCTACAATGTGCAAAAATCTTGCAACATGCTTTTCAACGGACATGCGTTGAGTAGGTCGAATACCACCAACACTTTGTAAGATAGTGAATAACTTATTAAGTTTTCTCACTCATACGGATAAGCTCACGAGATTTACCACCATTTTTAAGGTTATGTAACAACTCTTTTTGTACACGTCGACGTTTTAAAATTTCTTTTTTAGTGGGTAAATTAGGACTATTTATGATGGTAAATCTACGTTGTGCCAGAATGGCCATCAACAAGCAAATTTGATGAACTACTTGTGTTTGTATTGATTTCATAATATGAGCAGGTGAAGGAAGGTCAATATCCATTGATAATTTAACCTGTGTTTTGAAAAAAATGGTTTGTAATATGAATAAGGTGATATTTTAGGCTATTAAAACAAAAACAACATTGCTAGGAAGGGTAAAATGAGGAAGCAAACCAAAAATTTACTTGAGTTAAAGTGAAGGAAAGCAAGGTTAAACCTCGCAGTGGAACTAAAAAGCAACTATTGAGATAGAATATGAGGAGCATGCTTCTTGGTGCTAGTTAGACCATTGAGTATAGACCAATAATGAATAGAGACTACCTTGATGCTCTCTATATCAATCCAACAATCCAATAGGAGCTAGTTACAAAAGGAAGAGAAAGATCTGTCTTGTTTGTCTTTTTGGCATAACTAAATAGAAATCAGTCAAGAATAAATGTCATTTGAGTCCTACTAGAACCATGCTGCTAATAGAAGTGTTGGACTTGAGCATGATTCTCTAATTGTACAAGGAAAAACAAAAAGATATGCAAAGTTACAAACTTTAATCAATATATATATATATATATATATATATATATATATATATATATATATATATATATAGAAAGAGAGATAGAGAGAGAGAGAGAGAGAGAGAGAGAGAAGGGCAAAAAGGTAGAAAACATGGTAGGTGAAAACATCAAACAACAAATTAGAAGGCAGGGGTAAAATCAGGAAAAGCAAAAAGATATGCAAAGCTACAAACTTTAATCCGCATATCTAGGGGGAGACTGTTCCCACCCACTTGGGGTTCCGAACTCCTGATCCATTCAGTGGACTCTAACCCGGCCTAACCCTAGGCCTCATGTCGATCGCCCACCCTCTCAGAAAACCGTGGTCTATTCCCCGACCCACTTGTCTACCACATACACTAAATAGCCCGCATACTCGTGCTGAATGCACTGTCGAACCCTGACTGCTAACAGAACCCTCTCTGGTTGATGCTTCATCTGAGAATTTCCAATTCCCCCTCACTTGGGACACTAACTACTACCTACTAGCGGCGAAACCAAAACACAACTCAACCGTCCCTACTAGGTATCGTCACCCTTAACTATGGAACGATTAACCCTGTAGAGAACAACCTCCGCAGAACAAACCTCCCGGCATGGATCAAACGATCTTCAAAAGAAACCAAATCCCAGTTGAACACTTCTGCATCCTTGATTTATAACTACTAGTCCTGGAATGGTGATTCTATATCCTAACTCCCCATTCTCCAACACCCCTGGATACTAACTGTCTATAACCCCTCGATACCAAACTCTCCTGGCCCTCCTATGTTCTAATGACTCATGCAGAAAGAGGTGGAAAATTCACAATATAATCATACACAGTAAGATAAGAGATGGAAACATACCTGCGGGCACAACTAGCGCTGTCCTGAGCTCGTCTGTTGTAAGCTGGAAGACACGTCCCTAAGCCATCGGAGGCTCTGCTCTACCCTGACCTGCGACAGTAGTCCTCAATGTAGCAAGTTGTGGATAGTTGGCCTTCACGTGAGTACGTGACCAACCTGATGGCAGTGATAACAAATCCCCATGTCCTGAACCGTGGCCAACTGACGACAATCTCTCGCATAGTGCCCCTCCTTTCCGTACTTGTTGCACGCACCACCGGACTTACAAACTCTGGTATGACCCTTCCTGCACTTCTCATAAGTGCGGTCGTTCTGGCCTCCAACCCTAGAATCAGCGGTCTCTGACCGCTTTGGAGCCAACTATGACTGCACTGGGCCTGCTGTTGGATTAATGTTTAAGTCCATAACTATAATTGGTAAGATCTGACCCGACCCGACATGGTCCATTTGGGTTGCATGGCGTCATGCATTTGGATAGACTAAAATAAGAGAAATAACACTTAAGGTTTATTAATATATTATAAGTTCTAATATATTAATAAGATTATTTAATTATTATTGATCAAGAATTAATTAAGTGATCAAAAGAAGACTAATTAAATATATGGGTTGATTGTGTAAATCATCCGTACTTATATAGTGGGCTAATGGTCCATGGATTATCAAGTTGGGTTAAAACCCATAGGATGCTCCATGGTGTATTTGAACCCATGGATCCAAGGAAATGAAAAGCCATGACAATTAGGGTTTACCCTAATTACGACTAACTATATAATGATCTCATGATTGAAGAAATTGGCCACTAAGAGAAGAGGTGAGGGCTAGCCGATTTTTGAAGTGTTCTATTTTCTCTCTAAGCTATTCCAAATGCATTTGATGTTGCGTGAACCATTTGAGGTGTCACACTTGGGGCACTAGGCACTCAAGCTTCATGAAGACAATCTACATCAAAGAGGTATGTAATTCTAACTTGATATACTCATATAAATCAATGTTATTATGCTAGTTAGGATGAATACCTTGGAAAGTTCATATTTGCATGTATAATAGAGAAAACATAGATCCAAGGTATTTAGGGTTGCATGTACTCTTAGGAGTGTTAGAATGCTCATAACCCAACACTTGCCTCTGCTCTCGCAACTGTAACTCAATCTCCAGCTCCCGTCGCCTAGCGGCCTCCTGTAAATCCAGTAAGGTATCACATCGCTGAGTAGCAATGAACTGTATAATGTTAGTCTTGAGCATGCTCAGATATCGTGTCATCTGAGCCTGCTCAGAAGCAAACTCCGGGAAAAACATCGCCTTCTCCGTGAGCATACGGGTGATCTCCGTCACCTACTCCGTGTCTTGTTTCAACTCCAAGAACTCTTGAGCTAGCCACTCACGCTCGACCCATGGAATGTAGCGGGAGTGAAACATCTCCCTAAACTGATCCCAAGAAACTGAAGCTCTCCACTCATCCAAATAAGACCCTGTAATCAATCTCCACCAGTCCTTCGCCCCGGACGTCAACATGTTCAGGGCACACCTGACCTTCTCGTCAGTCCGACAGGAAAAGGTGAAAAACTATCCCTTGGTATCCGATAGCCACCTCATGGCTATGATAGGGTCCTGAATCCTATCGAAAGTTGGGGGCTTCGTGTTCTCGATGTCCCTATACTAGAAGCCCCGACTGGCTCCTCCTCCTGCCGTTGTAGCTGCTGCGACATTCGTCTCATCTAGGGCTGCGTATCTGTCATCAAAATACTCCATCATAGTGGTCTTGATAGACCCAAACAACTCCGGAATCTGACCACGAACAATCTCGACCACCTCCTCGTGGATGATCTCCCTGAATCGATACTATGTCATTGCTGGTCCATCCTAACTGAAAGAACATAATTTGTGGTTTGAGCTAGGCATAATTTTGTATAGTTAATTATGTCATTTTGCAGTGTTTTGTTGATAGTCATGTAATGTGTGCTGCCACACATGTGTGTGTGCGGCCGCACACATGTGCTTGGCTGCACAGTCTTGTGCTGGTAGGAGGAGTACTATAAATAGCAACTGAGGTGTGTCAGTCTGTACTTTTTGGCCAGAAGTCTGTGATGTATGTGTGTGCTTTCCCAAGGTGTACCTGACATTTATATGATATAAATGTGTGCATGCTTGATTCAATTCCTTCTTCTTCTCAATCTAAATTTAATAGCAATTAACTTCATTGATTACTAAATTGGATCCTTAATTTTGGGGACTAACAATTGGTATCAGAGCCAATTTGGTATCAATTGAAGTTGTTTTTTTGAGGGTTTGCTGCCAACTGTTGAAGGATTGCTGCCAACTGTTTAAGGTTTGCTACTGACTTTCAAAGTGTGCGGTTGAAAGGTGTGTGCGGTTGAAAGGAGTGTGCAGTTAAGGTGTGTGCGGTTGAAAGGAGTGTGCGGTTGAAGGAGTGTGCGGTGAAAGGAGTGTGCGGTTGAAGGAGTGTGCGGTTGAAGTGATTGCAAGTTTTAGTGTGCAGTTTAAAATTACTAAAAATGGAATCTCAAAACATGACTATTCATCAAGATTTGGATGCAATAATGGGTACAACTACTCGTATTCCTAGATTGTTATCAGCTGAAGGATTTCCTGAATGGAAATATCGAATTGAAAAATACATCAAAATGAAAGATTTCAAAATTTGGAGAAGCATTTTGAGAGGACCAATTCGGATTACTTCTAATTTAGAAGATGGAACGGTAATTGACAAACAAGTTGAAAACTACACTGATGATGATTTTGAACGAGTTGAAGAACAAGAAAAGTCTCTTGCCACACTAACTATGGCATTGTCTCCAGAAATAGCACAAGGATTTCGTGAGTATACATCAGCAAAAGCATTATGGGAAGCACTAATAGAAGTTTATGAGGGAAATGAAGACATGAAGAAAAGTCGACAAGACATGCTCCGACAAAAATTCAACATGTTTAACTACGTATTGGGAGAAACATTGGAAAATCAATTGCAAAGATTTATCACACTAACCAATGAAATGAGTTCCGCAGGAGTGATGGTTACTAGATTTGAAATCAACAAGAAGTTACTAAATTCTCTTCCAAAGTCATGGGACATGAATGTCTCGGTGCTTAAAAAAACAAAAGATCTGAATCGTTTAAGTCTGTCTGAGACAATGGCAATCATCAAAGCTTGCGATCTTGATGATAAACAAAGAGAAATCAATCATGTCAATTCTTACTCTACAACCAATCTTGGACTTCAAAATAACAACACCGCATTTTCAAGTTTCACTACTCTTCAAAACACTCAAATCCAGGTTCCTCAAGTTCAACCTCATACAGTTCGTCAAAGCATACCATACATCATACCTAACATGCAACAAACTCAAATCCCTCAAACCATATCTCAAGCTGGTTCTAGTGTTAGTCCTTCCACAGATGTTTTGATTCAATATCATGGAATTGATTCCCAAAGCTCATTTGCAAAAGAAAAAGAGGATAATATGGCTTTAGCTACAGGGTTGGTGAACTGCTACAATGCCTTTGTTGCTGGAGAACTCTCTCCACAACTTTCATTCACGGATCTTGATCAAATTCATCCTGAAGACGTGGAAGATATGGATATTACTTGGCAAATGGCAATGGCAGTATTCAAGGCTAAACAATTCTCAAAAAAGACTGGAAAGAACAACTGGGGTGTAAATTCAGACAAAAAGATGGGTTTTAGCAAAGGAAAGTTGCGTTGTTATAATTGTCATGAACCAGGACACTTTGCGAGGGAATGTCCAAAACCAAATCAACGAGAAAACTCTGAAAGAACCATGGTGCCAGTAACGTACGTTCACAGCAACAACAGAGGATCATCTTCAAACAATCAGTCCGCAAACATGGCAATGGTAGCTCAATCATTCAACTGGGAAGATCAAGTTCATGCCTTAAACATTTCAGAACCTGAAAAGGCAAATCTTGCTCAAGTCAAGGATGCAAATAAAGAAATGGAAGCTGATCCATAGGAGGAGATGATGAATTTGCAGTTTGCATTCATGGTTCAGACCACTCCTGAACCAGTCAAATCTGAGGTTAGTGAATTCGGTTGTTCTCAATCTTGTATTAAAACTGTTAAGTTTTTGAGAGATCAAATTGAAATAATCAAGAGAGAGAACGAGGACTTGAAATATGAGGGATATACTCTTAGAAAAAATCAAAAGCCCTTGAAAACTCAATTAGAAAATAAAACAAAAGATTTTAAAAAATTGCAAGAGGATTACAGCAACAAATGCGAGAACTATGATCATATCAAAAGAAAACTTGTTGCTGTAACCATGGAACTTGACACATTGAAAAATTGTTTTGAAAAAGCTGAATTTAATTTCGAAAAATACGATGTGTTAAGTGAAAAGATTGCAAAATTAATCGAAGGTCAATCAAACTGGAGATATATCACTCATGGTAATCAAATAAAAGTTGGATTAGGTTATGAGAGTGTCCCTCCTCCATTCAATCACAACTATACTGCTATTCCTCTGTCTCAAGAAGAGAGTGACAAAGAACCTTGCATGGTGTATGGAAAGTCAGCTTCTGAGCAGGAAATACAGTCTAGCTATGAGACCTTGCATACTAATGTTTTTGCTTCAAGTGCAGATATATCAATAGTCCAGGGGGAGCATGTGGCTGAAACTTTTGAGTCAAATAATGTTGTGATTGAGTCTGGTGTCAGTCATGAGTCTGTGTCAAAATCAAACACAAATGTTTTTGTGTCGGGTGGTATTTTATTTCAGTCTGAAAATGATTCTAATAGTGGTGTTTCTGATCAAGCTGCTAAATCTGATTCACATGTCTCTGCATCTAACACATCTGTTACTAAATTCTATGATGGATCTTGCAAGTGTAATTGTGTTAGAAATGGAAAAGTTAAGAACAACACTGACAACAGCAGTGCCAAAGTTTCTGATAACAAACAAATTTGTTTTAACTGTGGCACTGCTGGACACATTGCAAGAAACTGCATGAACCGGATGTTTGTATCTCATACAACAAAAAGAGGGAAGAATGAATTTCGGGGACGATCCTTGACTAGGAAAATTCCTAAAACTCATTCTAGAAATGGAGATTTGAATACAACTTTAAACAAAAAATTCAAAAGATTTCAAAAGAATAAACAGGTTTTTTGCAAAAACAACAGAAGTTTGCCAAAGTCAACTCAGGCCAAGCCTAAGTCGAATTTGTCAAAGAGCAGGACAGGATCTTCTAACTCTTCAAGTAAGAGATCCACTAGTTCAAAGCAAACTCCCAAATTTTTGAAACCTAACTTTCAATGGATTCCAAAATCTTTTTCAGATCAATCTCCATTACTCTCCAATTCAAAAGCAAAGAAAGAATCAAATGAAAAACTTGTAAAAGGAAAAGGTCAACCCAGGATTGTGATGACCTGGGTTCCCAAAACTAAATAATTCCATTCATCGTGCAGGGACAGTTGCGAAGGAATGTCGCCAGACCTTGGTATGTCGACAACGGCTGCTCCCGGCACATGACTGGAGACATATCCCAATTGCACGACATTCAAACTTTTAATGGGGGATATGTTTCTTTTGCGGGCGGAGAGGGTGGAAAAATTACTCAAAGAGGAACTGTGTCCAATGGAGTGTTGAATTTTGAGAATGTTAACTTTGCTCCAGAACTGAAGCACAGCTTGCTGAGTGTATCCCAGATATGCGACAAGGGCTACTCTACTCATTTCACAGAGAAGGAATGTCTGATCTTAAAACCTGGAATTATTATTCCTGACGATTGGATTCTTGTAAGATCTAAACGGGATGGAAATGCCTACATTATAGACATGAATAGCAATTTCCCTGATGATGTCACGTGTCTCTTCTCTAAAGCTTCTGAACAAACTGCGATGTTGTGGCATCGTCGTCTCGGTCATGCGAATGCAAAGAACCTGAATCGGCTTGCGAAGAACGAATTGGTTCGTGGGCTACCAATCAAAGATTTCATTACTTTTGAGAAATGTGTTTCGTGTGCCCAGGGAAAACATCATCGAAAACCACACTTTCCAAAGCAGATAAACTCCATAAGTCATGTGCTCGAGTTATTGCATATGGATTTATTTGGTGTGGTTAATGTTTTGAGCATCAATCGCAATTCTTTCTGTCTCGTTGTGATAGATTATTACTCTCGTTTCACTTGGGTTTTCTTTCTGTCTAACAAAGCAGAAATTCCTAACCTTATCAAAAGATTCATTGTGATGATCGAAAATCAGACTAACAATCAAGTGAAAGCGCTGCGTACTGATAATGGAACAGAGTTCAAGAACGCTGTTCTTGATCATTTTTGCGCTGAGAAAGGGATTATGCATCAATTCAGTTCTGTTCGAACACCTCAACAAAACGGGGTTGCCAAACGTCGGAATCGAACTCTAAAAGATGCCGCAAGGACGATGCTCTGTGATTCCAAGCTTCCTGTATTCTTCTGGGCAGAGGCGATTAACACTGCGTGTTATGTTCAAAATCGTGTGCTAATCAACAAAGCCAGAATGAAGACGGCGTATGAGATTCTATTTGGACACAAGCCATCTGTCAGTCATTTCAAAGTTTTTGGCTGCCCTTGCACCCTTCTCCACTTGGAATCCAATCCCAAATTCAATGCCAAAGCCGATGACTGTTATTTTGTTGGATATGCTGCTCGAACTGCGTACAGGGTTTACAATAAGAAGACTAAACAGATTGTAGAATCATTTGATGTTCGTTGGCTTGAGGAAAATGAGACAGATGCTAGAGTGGGTCCTGACTAGTTGTTTGACTACACATCTCTTTTCAAATCATTCAATGTGTCTTCAGATAATCAAGAAGGATCTACTTCAAATTCGAAGATTCCTAGTGAAGACGAAGAAGATGAAGTTGTTTATCGACCTCCATATATTTCCTCTAATCCTCCTTCGGTAACCGCTACTCAATTTGAATCTTCTGAATCTCCTCAACAACCTACTCCTGATGCCATTGCTACTCCTTTAACTCTAATGGAAAAAGAGTTCATGAATCACGAGACTTCCACTGTAACTTCAACTTTGATGGAACTTCTTTTTCCAGAAAATATTGCAGAAGAGTTTGTAGCGGATTCTTCTAACGAACCTTGTTCATCCTCTACAGACCATTTAGCAAATGATGGAGCGGTTAACATTCATAATCTTCCTGTTTCGGTCAATGATATTAGTTATCAGATCCCTTCACGCATTCTGCGAGATCATCCAATAGAGAACGTCATTGGCCAGTTGGGCGACGGGGTTCAAACGAGAAGTAAAAGTGGGGATGTAAATACATGTCTTTACTCTTGCTTCATATCTCAAATAGAACCTAAATCTGTTGAAATGGCTCTAAATGAGCCTAGCTGGGTTGAATCCATGCATGACGAATTAAATCAATTTGAGAAACTCGGAGTTTGGAAATTGGTGGAACTACCAAAAGGAAAGAAATCTCTTGATACTCGTTGGGTCTTTCGAAATAAACAAGACGATTCAGATGTCATTGTGCGCAACAAGGCAAGATTGGTGGTTCGAGGGTTTCGACAGGTTGAGGGTCTTGACTATACAAAAGTTTATGCTTCGGTTGCTCGTTTGTAAGCCATTCGTATCTTCCTTGCTTATGCTTCCTACATGAACTTTACTGTATACAAAATGGACGTCAAGACGGCTTTCTTGTATGGCAAAGTCAAGGAGGAGATTTATGTTGACCAACCACCGGGTTTTGTTAATTCATCTCTTCCAAACCATGTTTACAAGTTAGACAAAGCTTTGTATGGGTTGCGTCAAGCTCCCCGAGCTTGGTATGCTACTCTTACTCAGCATTTGCTCAATCATGGATATTCCCGAGGCACCGTTGATCAAACCTTATTTCTCAAGCATGTTGGTCCAGATCAAATTCTCGTTCAAATTTATGTGGATGACATCATTTTTGGGTCGACAAGCCAGCAACTTTGCAAGGAGTTTGAAGCGGTGATGAAGAAGCGTTTTGAGATGAGTTCTCTTGGGGAAATGACCACGTTTTTGGGGTTTCAGGTCCAACAATCTTCAACCGGAATCCTTATTCATCAGGCAAAATATGTGGCAGATGTACTGGAGAAGTTCGGGTTTCAAGACGCAAAACCTGCTCTTACGCCCATGGCGGAACGGCCTCTTCTAACTCCTGATCTTGAGGGTGAATCCGTTGATCAAACTCATTATCGATCAATGATCGGATCACTCATGTATCTTACTGCTAGTCACCCAGACATCATGTTTGCGGTCTGCCAATGTACTCGCTACCAGGCCAATCCTAAACTCTCTCATTTAATTGCTGTTAAAAGGATTTTTCGGTATCTCAAAGGGTGCCCAAAACTGGGTCTTTGGTATCCGAAAAATCCCGAATTTGATCTCTATGCTTTTGCAGACAGCAATTATGGCGGGTGTGAGCTTGATAGAAAATCGACTTCAGGAGGATGCCAATTTCTGGGAGATAGATTGGTGTCATGGCAGTGCAAGAAGCAGCACACAGTCTCAACCTCAACAGTAGAAGCAGAATATGTTGCTGCATCTGCTTGTTGTTCTGAAGTCATCTGGATCCAACATCAATTGTTGGACTACGATTTGAATTTTCAAGAAACCCCTATTTTTTGTGACAATGAGGCTGCGATTCAAATTGCCAAAAACCCGGTCTTGCACTCAAAAACCAAGCACATCAACATTAAAATTCATTTTATTCGAGAATGTTATGAACGTTTGCTTATTCGGCTAGAACAGGTCCGCTCTGATAATAATGTAGCAGATCTGTTCACCAAGCCTTTTAACAAAGCTCGATTCGATGTGCTGGTTAATTTTCTAAAAATGATTCGTTTTGAGGATTAATTTTTAAATAAATTTGTGCATTTCATTTCTTTTATGCACAAATTTAGGGGGAGAAAAATCAAAAACATTAAAAAAAAGGAGAAAATCCAAAAAAAAAAAATCTATAAACCAAGGGGGAGAAATAAAAACAAAACAAAAATTAGAAAATTTTAAAAATCCAAAAACATTAGAAAATCAGATAATAAAAAAAAATTGTTGGTTATGAAATGTGCTGGTTGAGGGAGATGTTCTGGGAAGTGATATGATTATGTGATAATAGGAAACCTGAGTCTGCGTAACGTACCCAAAGTTGAAGGGTCTATGCTCTGGTTTGATGCGTCGATAGGCACGAAAGATTCTAAATGGACATGACTAGGCAGAGTTGAACTTAAGAAATCAAATGACTTGACAAATCTTGACCTAGTTAGATCAGTTTAGCCTGACAATACGACGCTTGGATAGGTTGAGCACGGAGATATATATGGGAATCTACTCGTCACATTAAATGAACCCGTATCTGGAACCGTGGTTTAACTTTTCCTCCATGTACAGATTTTGTCCTTAATTCCGGTATTGATGGGGCAACTGGTAAATTCCGATAAATTAGGTCTGTAGAAAATCATTTTCTTTCTTTCTGTCTGTTAGTCATATGTTACCTCCTCTGCGTGATTGGAAGAGATCCGACCTGGACTGTAACATATGCAACTCTATTTCTCTGCATATTATACATATATATACATATGAAATTCCTCTTATCTGTTAGACATATGTTGTCTCCTTTGCATGACTAACAATCCGACCTGGTACACAGCATATGCACTATAAGTGATAATACTCTGAATCTATCTTCTCCCCCTGAATTATGCTCCTTACAATAGATTCATGCATACACACACTCTTCTCTCTAACTTTCTCTTTCTTCTCTCTTTCTTTTCCTTTTTTCCAACCGTCTACTACCACATGCACTCCCCTATTTATACGGACCTCCAGTCATACACATGTGTACAGCCACACACCCTGTGTGCGGCCGTACACAGGGTGTGCGGTGTACGGCCGTACACACAATCCGCAAACACATACAAAATTACATAAAAATATATTTTCCTTGAAAAGCAAAGTATAAACCATATTTTTGACCCAACACTAACTGATGACATCGGGTGCTGTCGGGGCACCCTAATCGTCCTGCCCTGATCCTGATCCAGATCCCATAACGAAACGCCTCGTAACCACCATACCGAAAATATAAAACGGAGATATCAAACAATCCGCACAACGACAGGGAACCTAACCCCAACCACACCCTAGGGGTTGTGACTTCCTTGCTACGCGTATGGGTCCTGTGCTTTCAGTAGTACGAGCCCATACTACCTTCCACACCTACCCATATTTGTCTCAAGTATCATCACAACACCCTAACAATATACAAAAACATAAAGAGCGCTCAATCCTCACTCCTAGAGGAATGCTAAATATCTCCTAACTGGCCTCCCGGCCTCTCACAACCCACCCTACCACCAACTGTCACACGACCCTCCATTGGTGCCAGTTAACTATTGCATGAATACAATCACATGCCGTACGGATTAAACAATCTTAGGCTAAAAGATTTAATCCCACAACGGTTGGACTCAGACAAGAGCTTCGCAGCAAGACCAAATCCCTAACCCTAAGACCATTTAACCCCTGTAACATGTGACTTGGAGTATTCACCCAATAGTTAGTTCACACACGAAAGAGTCATAAAACAATCAATGAGGTTCTCTACATAAGATAAGGCATCAAAGATCAGGAAATTCTGTCATACGGTTCCTGAGGATCCCTATCTTATCACTAGCATGCTGTTCTAACATATCACAACATCAAATAACTGTATGGTATTTTAGGGTCTACTTATTGGATCCGACTGATCGTACACTTGCATCCTCCATTATTATTTTGAAAACCATTTAAAAATCATTTTGAAACTCTTTTCCTTGATTTGAGACTGGATTCAGACAAGTGTTCCTCCAATTCACTCAAACCAAGGCTCTGATACCAACTTGTAACATCCATAAAATTCATGCCAAATTCAAACTTTTAAAACATTTAAAATACTAATAGTTATTACAAATTTGTTTTCAAAATAGTTTCATATTAGAGTATCCCATAAATCCAAATTGAAATATGAGGAAGTGTACGGTCACGCCTTCGTCTTCCCACGATCATCCGCAGTACCTGAGACAATAAATCGATAGATGTAAGCTCGAAGGCTTAGTGAGTTACCCAACCATAAATATATCATATAACCAACACAAAGCATCTATGCATCTTGAGTCTACAGTGTGACTGGTCCGCCTGCACCGGGCCTTCAGTCCACCTGATCCAATCTCCAAGTCTATAGTATGACCGGATCGCCCTTATTGGGTCTTCAGTCTATCTGGCACACTCTCCGAGCCTCGGCATGTCTGGACCGTCCTCTCGGGGCCTTCAGCCTATCCGGACCACTCGTCGGTTCTTCGGCCTGACTATGTACTCTCCTGGGCCTGCAGTCTATCCGGTCCACCCTAGGTATGTTGGCCTACAACACGAAGCAGGACCCGCCTCAACCCAACCCCCATACCAATCAAACAGTCATGTGCACATAAATATCATATGCTAGCATGTATATAACAGATAATCATATCGATCTAACAGATCACTAACACAACAACCATCCTATAATCAGGATATCGACCTAACCGGTCACTAACATAGCATCATCCTATATACCAGGACACTGACCTAAACCAGGTCACTAGACATGATACCATCCTAACTACCAGGATGCAAAACTAGCAGATCAATAATCATATCAAGCAAATACCCGGATACAAATCCGAAAAGGGCCGTCCTTGGTGCCTTAGAACCTGTTGATATGGTGAGGATAACTCACGTCGCAATGTCGAACTGAACTGAAGTATCAACTCCTGAAGTGTTGTCCCACCGAAAATCCCGAACTATCCAAAATAACGAATGTTGATTCAACATATGGGCTATCAATCCTAACTAAGGGGTCCATATAGTCCGTTTTGTCTTTTCTCTAATTTGGGCAAGGCCCAATACCAAAACAAAACCCAACACTAGGTAGGCTTTCCAAGCCCACTAGTGGCCCACTAATGGCCTAACTTGCTAAATTGGGCTCCCTAATGGGCCTTAACCTAAGTCCAAACATTTTATTGGCCCACATATCTGACTTCTGATGGCCCACTAAGGCCCAAATAACCAAAATCCCCTATATGGCCCAAACCGAGCCTCAAAACTCGCAAGTCCTATATCTGATGAGTACGTTGGGCGTACTCCTATGTACGTTGGGCATACTAGCTAAATGGTGAGTGTGCGGGGCATACTTGCATGTACGCTCAACGTACTCCCCTGTTAAGTCACTTTCCCATTAAGTGCGTAACACTCCAATCCAGAAGCTACAATCACAGATCCAAGCCCTTTTCAACGTCTTAATACATAAAGTCACTAACTTGGTGACTTTGCATGACCCTAATAAGCCCAAAACTCCAAAATAGCATTCCATTCTCATAGAAATGATCTTAACTCATGCATAAATTCAATAAGACATTCAAGATGGCAACTTTCTACCTTAGGGATTCATTTTAAACTGAGAGTGGCAACTCTAAGTCCAGAAATCGAGTTTGAACCAAAAAGTTCTATACTTGGGACCAAAATGACTTCAAAATCAAACCACACCAGATCTAAGCATTCTTGAGGAAAGTTATGAACTTTATACCTCCAAAGAGTCTCAAGTGATGATGTTGTTCGAGATCTATGAGCTCAAACTTCCCAAGTCTTCCTTTCCAATTTCTGCTTTCCTCTTCCAAGCTTAAAAATCACCAAGATGGGCTTCTCAAGATTAAAATGACACAAGAATGAAGGGATGAGATGTTCTAAGGTTTTTATGAGGTTGAGGAGGTTGATAAGGGGCCATGGTTCAAGTCCTCATGTTCCTTATATAGTGCTTGACCCTAAAATTAGGGTTTAGTGTCACTGAACGTACGTTGGGCGTACCTCTCCAACACCCACGACCATTTAACCGTCTACGCTGGGCATACCCCAGCTTACGCTGGGCGTACTCACCCGGCTGCCACCTTTGCATGCGTGGTCCTTTCTTGCTACTTCCTTCCAACCAAGGGCCAAAAATAACATAATTAAAATCCGAGGGATGAATTTGAAGCTACTTGAAAAATGGGATGTTACATGCCACCATATTCATATATGAATAATCACTTCCGCTATACTTATTCATAGATGAATATACGTATTCATAGATGAATATACGTATTCATATATTAATACAAGTATTCATATCTGAATACACACATTCATATAGACTCATATATGAATATACATATTCATATATGAATATGACATGTTCTGTCATCTCGGTACGCTGGAGCGCTTAAACGGCATATTCGAAATGAGTGGCCCATATATTCATTCCCTCGTTCTGAACCTTTGTTTCTCTATTAAACTCCCACTATATATATATATATATATATATATATATATATATATATATATATATATATATATATATATATATGTATGTATATATAGAGGTAGGTTCAAATGTTTCTCACATCTATTGTGTGCTAGAATGCACCAATAGGAATTTAGTATTAATTATATGTATATTAAATGCTATCCATACTTATAACTCATTTTTATGGAAACTAATTAAATTCATCATTAATGTTAACAATAATATTCTTTCAGAATGAATTTATATTTAGAAGAATGAGAGTGTATTTCAGCAGAATGAGAGTATATTCTAGTAGAATACACTATCGTTCTTCATATTCCATGCAAATTTATTGTATTTTAAGTGAGTGAATCCTGAAACAAAATACGAACTCATATATAAAAACCTAGATGCAAATTCATTCTGAAAGAATGTTATTGCTGACATTAATGACAGATTTAATTAGTTTCCATAAAAAAGAGAATTATAATTATGGATATCATTTAATATATATATATATATATATATATATATATATATATATATATATAACTATGGAAATCATTTAATATCTATTTTTATTTAATTAAATAATGATCTAATTTACTCAAATCCTATTGGTGCATTCTAGCACACAATAAATGTAATAAACAAAATAACCTAGCCATATATATATATATATATATATATATATATATATATATATATATATATATATATATATATATATATATATATATGGGATAAGGAATATGTGGTTGTTGGGTATACAACATTAGGTATAGAACCAAAAAAAAATGTTGTCGTTTTACTTCAAAATTTAGGCTGAGTCGTGTTTTTCCTTTCTTAATCCCTGGAATTGTTTCCCTCTTCCTTCACTTCTTCATCTTTGTAGACTGTAGTTTTCATCTTTTTAATTCATAGCTGCTCAATATCTTAAATCGTCTCTATGGAGGGAACTTAATCGATACGTTTTTTCTTGATTTTGTTGGTATTATATATTCTTATAGTTCGTGTTGTGCATTCCTATCTATTTTATAGACTGAATTGAATCATATGTTGATCAATTTCCAGATTTTGTTCTTTCCTCATGGTAATTAACCCTTATCAATAACTGCAATCATTTTTCTTCTTGAAAAAAAACATTTCCTCTGAATTCTATTATATTGATTTTCTTTTCCTTTATTCATTCCCAAAAACTTTACAATGCTATCTAATCCACTACTTCAGGTTTAGTTCATCTACATCGATTATTTAATCACTGATTATGTTGATCGATAGAGCAATAAAAATTGAGCATTTCCCTACACTCATGAACTATTAATGCCTTTCTCAAATGGTGTTAATGTAGATTCATGTAATTTGAATTTCTTCATTGGCCAACTATAGTAAAGTTGATAATTTCGGAATACCATAAAGGTGTTCGATGAAATGTTTAAGAGAAACTTTATTTCATTATAATTTTGTAGTAGCTCATATCTATGCCAACTTTAGTGATGAATCACTATGTACCAAAATACCCTCAACACCACATTATATACCTGGATTGGATTTACATTAAGGATATCATAATTACTTTTTCTTGTTGCTAGTAGTATATAATCAATGGTAAGATATTAAGCCCACATTTAACCTTCTTTTTCATGAACAAATACATATAAGTCTTAAGATTAATGCTTCCAAGTTGAAATATAGACGAAATGGGACAGTCCTATGTCCCCCTCGGTTAAGTTGATTTGCTTTGGCTTGTAGTCTAGTTTTCCAATTTATAACTAGATTCTGTATGTGATGTTTATCATCAATTTTATTGTATATGGCATTGCGAATTGTTGACAACAACAAATTTTGGAACATACTGTAAAACTTATAGATTTTTCTTGTAAGTTGATTAAGTCATAAAAGCAAGGCGTGTTAACATGTTAACTCTACGTACGTGGCTTCATTGGACTGATTACCTGAAAGTTGAATCATTAGATCATATTGTAAGTTCATAGAAGCTTTTCGATTAAATCAATTAAGAAAATTTTCAATGTTTCTGCTTGGATACTTCATACAAAGTTATGTGCTATAGGATCCATAAAGGGGTAACAATACAAATTCTACAAGGAAGGGATTGGATTATTATTAACAAAAAGACATGTGACACTCAAAGTCCGGGTGATCTGGTGTTTTATTTAGGCAAAGAAAAGACTCCTGAAATCATGGAAGTTGGTGAAAATTGGTTTCCATAGCGGTTAACGACGATGACAGACAACATGTGTGAAGCATAACTACTCTGATAGACACCTAATCAAAATGTGATAAAATGAAACTGAAAGATCATTTTAGTAATTTTTAGATAGTATTTTGTTTCATATTCTGTAACTCTTCACCATAATTTTATTTGTAATATATGGTGTGTTATAGACAAAAATTAATGAAGTAGTAACAGAGCACGCCGATTTTTTAAGCGATTTAATTTAGTTATTGTTGCAATTTTTTATATTTCCATTCATGTTGTAATTTTTTTAATTAAAATCTTCTTTATATGGATTGTTCAAGTTTTATGTCACTTATTTGGAATTGAATGTACATTGCTCAAGTTTCATGTCTCTTGACGTTTATTTCTTTTTAATGAATTGCACTTTCTTTTTTCTTATTATAACATCCTACTTCGATTTTTTCTATAAAACATTGTCTTTTCAAGGTCTTTTTTTCATAGCATCTGATTAAAGATGAATTTTTCAAGTGCAAGTCCTTATCAGGCACAAAATAGGAAATTGTAAAAAGAAAAAAAAACTTCAAGTAATGCATTAATAAGAAAAAAATCTTGAACATGACAACGATTCTCCACCCTTTCTATTGTATTGAAACCATCAAATATGCCACATCACAACATAAGAAATCAGACTCGTATAACATCATTGTTTGTCTTGTAAAGCCTTTCATCTCCATCACTGCCAAGATTTACATCACCATTAATTTTTTCACATTTTGATGTTGATTGAATGACTACAAGAACACACATGGCTTAAATATGAATGTTTAATTAAACAAAAAAAATCATCAAAAACCAAAATCCAATATCCAAATTTCAGATGAATGAAAACATAACATAGAAAAATCACAAGTTCGTCATCGTATCCCTTCTCAAAACAAGTAGGATGAGGCGGATGAAATGACAACACCATATCAACTACATGTTACCATGTCATTGTTTGTCTTGTAAAGATTCCTCTGCCTGATGCAAAAACAAATGTAATCATGTAACTAAAAAATATATGACTCATTAAAAAGTATATAAAATATTACATTACCTTTTTAATTAAGCACCCATTGATATAATGACCCAATCTCCCACAGTGAGAACAAATTCTTTTTTTTTTCTTCATGATTTCCAATGAAGACGTGATTTTATTTGCGTTCTTGGGATGCCCTTTTGTATTAGTTGGAAGATGAGGATCCCTGATAGATATTTGAGGCAACATCTCTACTTGCGATATTCCTGCACAAGATTCTTAAGATGTACTTTGATGTCCTTTCGGATTTTTTCGAATAAGTTGATCTTCTATAAACTCTACCAAGAAAATGTTAAACTTTCTTATCTCAACAGGGGAGTCTCTTGCAATATCAATTGCTTTAGTATAGTTTGCATGAATACACCGCACCGTTAACAAACTAACTCCATTTTTGTTATCGATTTCTTCCAATCCAATGTTGCTATTAACCACCTTGAACCTAGCATCAAGTATCCACCTAGGTAAAATATAGTGATTGGGAAGGATTTCAACATGATTCTTCTTGATCACATATAAGTTATGCTTACATAATATCACATATATTTCAAACTTAGCACATGAGCACTTGACATTTACTTGATTCAAGAAATGAAAGGTAACAATTCTCCGATGCGTTTTATTAACATTCAACTGTCCGACCCGATACTTGATTTCTTCTTTACTTTTGCTTACTGTCTCATGAATTATATTTCCCATAGCTTCTATCCATTATTTTTTTTAAAGCGTCAAATATCTTTCTAGTATAACATTCACCCGCTTTTGCTTCTATTGTATGAACAGAAAATAGAACTGGTTTCGAGTTCATAGTCTTAAAGACTTCCTCTTCTCCAACAACTCTTCGATAGTGAACTTCTTTATCATATTGTACTACAAATTCATTCAACATGGTTTTGGAATTAACAAACCTGTCAAAAAATGAATGAATACTCTCACTTCGTCCATTTGTTGTCATGCCAACAAAGAAAACATCCTTCAGAAAAGCTTTAGCCCAATGTTTTCATTGGTAATACATCTCGATTAACTCACTATTGCTTTCTAGGTTATATTTATCACGTATATCTTCCCACTTGGTTTCAAACTCTTCTATAGTATCACTCTTTGCCCAATCTTTATATGAATTTTTAAAATCACTATAGCGGGGTACAAGTGGTCGGATATGTTTTATCTCATCATCATCGTCATTGTCGTCGTCATCGTCATCATCATCAACTACAACAACAACAACCCTAAATCTAAACAAAGAAAAATCCAAAATCACCTCATCATCGATAATTTTTAATTCTTGAATCATATAAATCTCAAAGATAAAAAAAAATAAGATAAACCGAAATCGATTAACCTAAATCAATGTTGATAGATCAATGTCTTGTAACCCAATGATATCAAGTGATGGAGGAAAGGTGCTCATCAACCATAGGTTGAGGGTTCTTATCTCGAGAAAAAATTAGTAGTTTGATAGTATGATAGAGTGTGTGTTTTTTCTATTCTAAAAAAATCTAATTTGATGGATTTGAAGGTTTATGTATATTTAAAGCATCTCTGGAAACATTCATTTGCTACATTTTCTTTCTTTTCCTCTTATCATTTCTTAGTTTCTGGGTCGCATAGTTCATTTTCATCATCATTGACTTTGTGATAAGTCGTGTATAAAAGTACCTTCACTTGCTTTAAGAACAAATAACAATTTCATGATTAAGTGATGGAATGGTGATTTTCTTTTTTCTCACCATTCATAGTTCCTAGGTCTGAGATTTCATAAACATTTGCACAAAATCCCAAAAATGGAAGAAGTAAACTACGATTCATGTTAGGGGAAGGGGGTCTTTTTAAAAGTTTTTGTTGCACATTTAATTTCTATAGTTTATAAAATGATTAAATAACGTAATTGACAAAAAATGGTATTTTGGTCATGTTAATTGGATTTAAGATATGATTCGTAAAAGAGTTTGACAAAAGAACCAACCACATAAGGTTTTGAAATCACATTGATCCACAATATAGTGTTTTTAATTATTGTCCTTAATATGATACATTTTGCAAACAACAATGACCAATCATCAAATTTTAATTTGTCTAGAAAATTTTCATTCGATCCAATTGTAACTAAAATATAGCTTGAAAAGAAAAAAAATCAAATAGCATCCTATATTTTGTTCTTATTCAGTGTAACAATGCAAGTGTTAGAAATTAAGAGAATTGATTTAGAGAAAAAATTAATGAATTTTATATGTTATTATATCATATAAATAAAATGATGAGTATGAGCAAAAGATAGAATGATGTTTAGTTTTTCTTAAAAAAAAAAAATACATATACTCTCATGGTTGTGCTGGTGATAGAAAATCAATATTTTTTTCTTACATTTCACTAAATTTGTAGGTATTCAAAATTATAAACTTTAAACCTAAAGTTTTTTTTATTTAACTTAAAGTTACAAAATAATTAAATATATAATTAATCAACCTAAAATTTACTACAACATACAAACTTATAAATCACTCGGATTTTTTTTTTTATCTTTAATTAATGTGAAACGTGTTGCTCAATAAAGTTAGGTTTTTTTTACTATTTTATTTATTTATTTATTTATTCTTGTGTGTGTTCTTTTTAACAACAGCCACTTCATGATTGAAACATTATGTGTGGAGTCATGACAAGGGCATCGAATTTATTAAGTATTAAATATATAATTCATTCCACATAGATTGAAAATAAATAAGCATTTTATAAACTTTAAAACAAGATGGCTTTATTTTGATCTAAAATGTATTGCACTAAAAGGTTAGATTACTACTTCAAAGTCTATCTTTGTGAATTTATTGCGATTATCGCTCCCCGCTAACCAAGCAAGATGAATTTGTATCTCAGCCTGCCAAAGCTGATTAAAGCATGGGGAAAAGTCCTGTAACATATTGCAGGTGGCTTCGTATAAGGAGTTATGAAGCCTTTGATTTTGACTTGGATTATTCTCACATCTTTTTGCCTTTGAGGGTTACTACCATAAACGACAATACATTTTAGTTTTTTTATTAAACATGAATCTTTTTTTTTTTCCTAAGAAAAATATTGTATTTATTTTTGCCGATTTGACAATTTTACCAGGTTACCAGTAATCTTGTTATTATTTATAATGTTTTTAATGGTTTTCGGCACTAAATATGAAAGAGACATTTGATTTGTTCAAATTGTTTGAAACAAAGATAAAGATACTACATACACTTCTTGTTTGAGAAAAATGTGTATAAAAATCTATTTTCATAATGTTCCAAGATTATAGGAGATGAAAAACAACAATTTAAGTTGGTTTGATACCCTTTAGATTGTTTTTACTAAAGACGGTTTCTAAACATCAATCTATATTTGGAATCTAATATAAGTTTTTATGTTTTTTTTTTTTCTTTTGATTAGAAACATTGTCAAGATAGACTAACAATTGTTTTCACATGTTACAATCTTTGACTATCATGCAATAGATTTTGATATATATTTTACCAATAAGAATTGGACAAGACATATTTCTCTTTGTTTTTATAAAATCAAATATTTACTTTAAGTTTTAATGTTAAAAATTATCAAAAACATCATAAGCATGTAAGCAGCAACAAGAAAAATATGAGAATTATGAGCCAAATCGAGAAGTTGGTTTAAAAGAAAAGTCTGTGGAATGTAAAAGTTTTTTTTTGAGAAAAAAAGTTAAAGTTTTCCAGGAAAAAAAACCGTATTCGGAAGATTACCGAGAAACTGTTAAAAAGTGCAATAAAAAAATAAAAAACAAAATAAAAGATCTTTTTTAAAGGAAAAAAAAATTAAGATCTAATCTGGAAAAAAAAACTTAATATACTTTTGGATTAGGTGTCTAAGCTTATAACTTTAATTTGTATGTACTTGATTTGATAGTAGCATGATCCTTTTAGATTGTCTTTACTCTAACAACTTGACATGATTACTTTTGGAAAGAGAGGTTGAATTTATTATTTGGAATAATAAATTGATTTATTAATGTATTATGGAAATAATATATTAATTAGCAATCGTGTTATTTAATTAATATTTAATCAGAAATTGGTTTGAAATTAATTTTGGGATTCAAGGAACTGATTAAAGGAACATGGGCTATTTTGCAAATCATTGATTGTTGTGGAACTAGGCTATTGGACTCCTTATATGGGAGTGGACGAAACTTATAGGGAGGCCCTATAAGTTTCGTCCAAGGCCTCTAGATGAGGAATCTATGGGCTGCTTAAGCCTTAAGCAGGAAATTAGTGTGTCCTCCGTAAAACTCTAGCAACCTACAGCTATATAAAGAACCCCACCACCTATGATTTTCGGCCAATGCTTGCATTTGGAAAACCCCAGCCGAAATTTGGTTCTATTCCCTCATCTCTCCTTTCATCCTCTTGCTAGTGGTGTTTGTAAGCCATTAGAGGTGTCACATTTGAGGC
The DNA here is from genome assembly GCF_002870075.4 of Lactuca sativa. NCBI lineage: Eukaryota > Viridiplantae > Streptophyta > Magnoliopsida > Asterales > Asteraceae > Lactuca > Lactuca sativa. The sequence goes on from NC_056623.2 coordinate 11,713,645, forward strand.
ACTAAGCTTTCAAGAGTTAAGGATCTACAAGATTTCTTGTTATTGCTACATAACAAGTGAGGTAAACTTCTAAACCCTAATTATATGTTGATTTCGGTTTATGTATGCTAAATCTAGGGTTTTGCTTTGGAATTCAATTTGCATGTTCAACTAGTGAAAAACTTAGATCCAAAGAATTAGGGTTGCATGAACACATACGTTGTAGTTATGCTCAAAACCCATCATGGTATCAGAGTCTAGGTTATTTTTCAGTTGAATTTGATGCATATGTGAATTGTCCAAAAGAGGAGGGAACAAATTCGTCAATCTGTTCATAGAACTCGACGAGTTGGTCCAACTCGACGAGTTCACTGCCTAAAACTCGACGAGTTGGTCCAACTCGACGAGTTCACTGCCTAGAACTCGACGAGTTGACTCGTCAGATCCCTGATCTTTTGATTTTAATATCTTGATTTGATTAGGATAATTGCCTTAATTCGTTTTTATTGCTTAAAACTGAATTTTATGAAAAGGTAATGGTATATACTTATCAAAATAAATGATTTGGTTAAAATTTTAGATAAAGACAAAATTGATTTATTAATTTAATTATTTAAAATTTGATTGAGTAATTTTGAATAGTTTTAAAAATACACACTATGGTTTTACAATTTAAAATTTAATTAAATAGTTTAATTTTGAAATCTTAAATTTAAGAACCCTAGTATTTTAAAAGGTTTAAAGTACACCCTTATAGATGTTGTTAATAATTTAATTAAATGTTTAATTAAAATGTAATTAATAAATCCATAAAAAAGTTTAAATATAATCAAATTAAAAGTTTAATTTATTATAAGATTAAACCCCTAGTATTTTGAAAGTTGAAAATACGCCCTTATACTTATATAGAATTACAAGTTTAATATATATATATATATATATATATATATATATATATATATATATATATATATATATATATATATATATATAAGAAAAATCAACCTTACTGTTAGTAGGCCTCATTCACGAAGCTAGTCTATAAGGGGTGTTTAAGGAAGCGACATGTAAAATGACCGTCATTGGGTATCCATTCTTACCCATTGCACCTTTGACTAGTGGAGGGTCGTTAGCCGAACGGGTAGGATAGGACACTAAACTCTCATTAAAAGTATAATGACATAAAGTAACTAAACCTTTTCTAAAATCTCATTCTTAGTTACTTTAGGAAAAATGTGAATTTGATGCTAACCCATGAAATTGGACATTGCACCTTATTGGTCGTTAGTTGAGCGTATGTGGTTAACCGACACACTAATATGGGACCAATATTGTTGGCAATGGGTGTCTCGTAAATTATCATTGATCAATGGAGCGTGTGTGGTTAACCGGCACATTGATCATTAGGTGATAAATGACATCGAGAGTACCAAGATAATTTGCATGGTTATTCACATCTCATTTGTGATCTTCGGCATCCCAGTCACAAAGTGAGAACATAATCGAGATTAAACATGTCGTTGAATAGTTCAATGAATCTCAAAAGATCTAGGAGTTTTATTAGATTGAAACTGGTAATTTTTACCTAGCTAAAATAGATTTGAATTTAATTACGGCATCCCTCTTCAGAATTCGAATCGAAAATATGGATCCTATCCTTAATTTAAATTTTGGGTTAATAATTTAGGATTAAATAAATCAATTAACTTGAATTCTTTTCTCCCTTTATAGATGTCAAGTTCAGACAACTATGATCTAGTTTTCCTTCTCAATATGAAGATGATCTTCTACATATCAATCAAGGTGAAAGAATGTTCTCTTCTACGAGCATTGGTGGAACTGGAAATCATACTTCTCCAACTCTTCCTCCACCTCCTCCAGTGATTCTCCCTGACCCATATTTTCATCAAATTAAAGAGTTCAAGGTTACTCAAGTCCTATTGGCATGAAAACACCTAGATGGAAATTTTGTGTGTGCACATGTTCTAAACATGAAGTCACATATTGATAGATTGGGAATGTTGGGTGTCATTTTTCCCAAAGGAACTGGCTATTGACTTGGTTCTTCACTCGTTTCCTGAGTCATATAGTTAGTTTTTTAAAGACTACTATTTGACTGACAACGACGTGACCCTTATTGATCTGACATATTTGCTAACTGCTGCTGAAGCAGAAATGCTAAAGTGCAATGGTCAAGCAAATGTGTTTGAAGGATCAATCTACAAAATTTCCATGGACCTTAACAATGACAACATTGGTAGAAAATGTTTCTCTTCCCAATGGAAAGGGATCGGCCAAGGTCAAACTGTTTGACCATATGGTAAAGAGAAAGGCTAATTCTGAGATAGTCATGTGTGCTATTCCTGAAGAGTCCATACATTTCTATTGACAATTGAAGGGACATTGGATGCGAAGCTTCCCTGACTACCTGAAGGATCGTAGAGATAGTAAAGTCAAGTTGTATGACTCTACTTCAGGTACATCCACTATCTAACTCTATTAAGTTCCTATTCATAGATGCTTATTACATGATGTGATAGTCACATTTTGATGTTTTTGCATGATCTAAGAGAAAGAATGAAGCTTAAGAAGATAAGCTAATTTTGATCGTAAGAGATGGATTTCGGTCACATGGTTCAATGATCAAAATTTAGATGCTGCTGAGAAGTTATGATAGTTTAATAGATTGCTTAGGAAATACGACTAGATACATAGTTTTCATATATTTGCATTATAAGGATAATTTTTCCGTATTTGATCAATAAAGTAAATTTTTGGTTTTATCTTATTTACTTTACATTTCCTTGCAATGGCATTTATGAAAATTGGTGGTTATATTTCTATTATTAGCAATATTAAATATGGATTTTATTCTTTGTTATTTTATTTGTGGTGATGTCGTAATTAACCAAGTGAAAAGGAATTCTCATCGCACAAGTTTCAGTTGGATAGAAACTTGGAGTCATACAATTCGAATTGTGTGATGCAGGAGAATCTTGATCTTTGGAAGATTAAGACTAATTTGTTGATCACATGTTTGTGTGAGTCAAAGTGAAGGACTAATGGATCTTGTAACACCCGTAAAATTCAAGCCAATTTCAACTTAAAAAAACATTTCAAATCCATTACTATTACAAACTTGTTTTCAAAATGTATCATATCAGAGTATCCCAGAAACAAAGTCATAAAAAGTGAGGAGTTGTACGATCAAGCCTTTGCCTTGCCCCCATCCCCTGATGTACCTAAAACAATAAACTGAAGCTGTAAGCCTGAAAGCTTAGTGAGTTACCCCCAAAATACCGATACACATACAGTCCACATAACCATGCCAACAATATCATAATATAACCAACTAAACAACATGTAATGGGTCCACAACTTTATAGACTGGATTACCCCTGGGCCCATAGCGTGAGTCTGGATTGCCTATCGGGCCCACAACTCACATCTGGATTGCCACAGAGCCCACCGTACGAGTCTGGATTGCCTACCAGGCCCACAACTCGTATCTGGAATGCTACCGATCCCACAGTATGAGTCTGGATTGCCTACCGGGCCCACAACTCGTATCTGGAATGCTCCTAGGGTTTGTTGGCTACCGCACGGAGCAGTACAACCTCAATCCAACCCACATAACTGATGGGTTTTGGTCTTAAGACATCCTATGTGCTCATACAAACCCTAATGCTTGGATCTAGGTTTCTCTATTGTACATTCTTTGAATCCAAGACTATAAACCATAATTCTAGCATATGGAAATCAATATTAACATATAATTAGGTTTATGATATTACCTTGATTGTTATGTAGCAATAACAATCCCAATTCCTCCTTGAATTGACTTTGGAAGGCTTAGAGTCACAAGTGTCACTCCTCTAATGGCTTACAAACACCAAGAGCAAATGGAGAAGGTATAAAGAGAGAGGAGAGAGGTAGGAATTCGTCCTTAGGACTTCTTGGGAAGGGTTGGACGAATTCATGAGCCTTAGGGGGTTTATATAGGTGTAAAGATTAGGGTTTTAGTCCTTATCCTTATCTAGTTGCTTGTCCACCAAGCAACCATAAGATAAGTCTTAGAAACCCTTATCCTAGTCGAATTCTAAGGCATTATCACCTTAAATTCGTTCACCCTATATTTAAGATAATCCTTACCTTATTTTGTAACTATCACATAATTACAATTCAGCCCCTCTAGTTTAATTAATTACACTTGATCACAAAATTAATTCTTAATTAATTATTGACCAATATTAATTAAACAAATATGATTTCTCCTTTAATATATTACTCTTATAACATATTAATAAATCATAATAACCTCTCTCTCTATTTATTTCTCCAATCAAGTTGCTTTGGTGAAGGCAACCCAAAAGGACCATGCACCATCGGGTCAAGTACATACCAAAATAGTTATGGACTTAGACACTAATCCAACAGTCTCCCACTTGGATAAGTCTAATAACTATTATGCGTATGACTTCAGATCCTGGTCTGCAATCGTAGCTTTCCAAAGCCGCTGTCAACTCTGATCATATCAGATACGCGTGTCCTTAGATAAGGGATCATATATTCCTCCATTCTAGATATCGTATGAGACATGATTTCAAATCATTCTCTTTGTACTACTTCTCGATTTCTAATTTATGACGACTGACTAATTGAACAAATCAAATTAGCCCTAGCCTGGCCGAGCATTTACGTTTGTCATCACTAAACCATCGAGGGGCCCAAAGATATCGCTTTTATCCTACTTTGGATAAAAGGAACGGATAAACTTTGATACAATGCTTGCTTGCACTCACTAACCAAATCACACACAACAATATGTCTTATAACACCAAGTTACTAGTGCGTTTACATATTATCAATGTGCAACCGATTCGCAAGATACAACTCACACATCTCGGTTTCAAGAATATAAGATATTATTGTCTCACTAATCACTTGTGATACAATTCATGGAGTGATCCAAGTGAGCGTGGGTTTAATCCAATGCTCAAATCATATTGATAAGCACTCATGAACGTTACAGCAAACATTTTCTTATGTCTAATGCTCTTTAGACAATCCACACACCAATTCACGACAGTCTTCATTCATATCTACTTCCAACATATGAATAACTGTGGCCCGTTCGAATAATTCGATTATTCTCAATAAACTCAATTATTCTGGAAGTCAAAACATGCAAATGTGAAACACATGAATAATACTAATCCCATATGGCCTCAAACCTTTGAGTATAAATAAAACACCTTTTATTTATCACCACATTGATTACTCATTATTTGTCGTTTCAGGTAATCAACTTCTTACTTGAATTATTACACTTGTCCCATGCTCCTAGCATGCACACAATGTTTACCTATGGTTCTTACTTTGTGAAACTTGAACACATTTCCAATCCTTCTCATTTCACAACTCCAAATCCGTTTTTCATAAGTTAAAGAATATCAAATTCTTGTTACTTATAGAATATGCTAGATTCTAACATTCTATGCAACTATCCTTTCGTAATGTCACTGCACCAAAGTCACAAAGACTATTGCCAATGATATTACAAAGTCCTCTATCGGAGATTGTTACAAGACAATTCCTTAGATATGATGTCTCTCATTCAAAGTACATTCCTTTGAACATCCTTTTGCATAAAAGTTTCTAATCTAGACATAGATTTTCAATATTCAATTCCCAATATGGACACGCTTCCATATTTCCATATGACAACTCATTCTTAATAGAATCTTATCTATTCGTAATGATGTCAATATGGTCCATCCGGTATGGAAACATTTCCATAATTTCCATATGACAACTTATTCTTAATAGAATCTTTTCTATTCATAATAATGTCGATATGGTCCATCCAATACCATGTTTCCAACTACTCACAATCGACCAATCCTCGTCGAACTTTGGATTGTCCTTTGATAGTTGTTTAATTATTTTAGTCAAAACCGATTCTAGTCCTTTTTCCCTCTAAATGCGCTAGACATTTGGAAAATTTTAGAATGGTCAAACATTAAAGCATTTGCAATCGATCCTATACCCGAAGCGTATGGGACACGACGCATAATGTTTTATTTGCTATGTTCTCAAAATTCGAATTGTGAAGAGGAATGCCGTAATCATAATCGAAATTTTAAGAACACACTATGTACCCTTGACTAAATTTTATTTACATTCCATAACCTAAGCCTTTAGATTTGAAATGAAGCATAATATTCTCTCCCTTAATTATAGCAAAACAACTTTATAACCCTTACTACTTTGCAAGGTTTAACTCTTGTTTTCTATAATTAATATTGCCAACTTTGCAATACGTGCCTTAATAATCATACAATCATAACATTTATGCTCCCACTATCATGATGATTATTGTAAAATATAACACTTATGCTCCCACTAGCTTCGACATGTATTCATAAACATCTCAACTTCCAGAAAGACAATACTTATTGAATTTCTTAAGTTCATGTTTCTAATCTTTAGTGCTTTGATAATCTGTTATCAAGGCTTCTTGAACTTATACACCTTTTCCTTCGATAGTTCATATGTGTGTCTAAACAATTAAGACTAATTGCCGAACCTCACAATTCAAATTATGGAAAGGGATACCGTAACCACGATTGAATTCGAGAATGCAATTTTACTATCTTCTTAAAATCTTTCTTAGTGAAAGCATTTCCTCAGAATCATTTTCATGAAGGAGGATATCTTATGACACTTAGATTTAAACGGTGTATGTGTTCCTATTCATGTGAATTTGTTAAAACCAAAGTTTACGACAAATTCAAACTCATATGGACCGAACTTTCTTAATCTTGATTTCTTACCTTATGGTAGCACAGCTGCCCACCATGTCCTCCAAGTAGTTAAGCAGCTCACCCTTTCCTATCAATGTATCTTTCATTGATTAAGGTGCTTTGCCTTTTATGCGTTCAAAATGAGAACTCATAGAACTCACATGCATAATTAACTTGATTGGATTGGCACAGAAACAAAATAAAGTCATCACGATAGGTTGTAAATCACAACTCGTGTGCTAGTGATGATCGATAAGGTTTATTTGATTTGTTCTTGAAACCTATCAAGACCATTAAGACTCCCACTAACTCCTTGACATATAAGATTCTCTTGTCAATAACCATTTCTTGACAAATAAATATTCAAGAGTTAGTGTAGTTTTTATCAAAACATTTCATAAATTGGTCCTAGTTGGTCTTTGTCTTATCCAAGACATCACAAATTTCCACATTTGATGAATGCTATAAACCTTCTTAATACTTATCACTCAATATCACAATCTTAACTCTAAGACTTGTTTTGGAACGAAGTATGGTTGACTTCTTGATTTAACCATTTCTTCAATCCTTGATTCCTCTTCTTAAACATACAATTGTACTGAGACTCACTTAGAGGATCAATTGAGATATGGTTCTTAATCATTAAGACCTATCATAAAGCATAAAAGCTACTATCCCTTCTTCTTTAAATGGAGAAACTTTTATCTTTCTGCCTACATGATTCTTCTTATTCGTTTTGCTATTGATTTAAACCTTTTCAATCAATTCAGAATTACACTTAATCTTAGAAGTATAATCATATTTACTAAACCTTTAGTAAATCATGACGAATACCTCGTTACTCTTATGGTGGACTTTGATCAACACACAACTTTGTGTACTCGATCTCCTAGTCCTTCACTTGACACTTTGTCAATGAATTAGTCTAATTTCCAAATATGAAATTTGTCATTCATCGTGCATCCACGTTGCATGATTCCAAGTTTCTGTCCAATTGAAACTTGGGCGATGAGAAACTCTCCCTATTTGGTAAATTCTCGACTTTCCATAACATAATAAGAACCAAATCCATTATTGCTAATAATAGAAACATTTTAACATCAATTTTTCATTCACGCCATTGTAAGGATAAATAAAAAAAAATTTAAAATCAAAATTTATTTTATTGCGGAAAAATTTGTCCTTACAATGCAACTCATTGAAAAACTTATGCTAATACATCTTTCTTAGCAATCTAATTCTAACTCTAAGTAGTAGCTTAAGAATCTAGTCTTCGAGAAATGCGATCGAAATCCATTCCTTCACGGTTAGATTCTGCTCACTTCTTCTCTTAAGCTTCCTTTCTTTTCTTTGATCCTACGAAGCATCAATTGTAATCTTATCACATTATGTATTAAGAATCTAGAATAGAAGCTTAAAAGAGTTAGTTAATGGTTTTTACCTATCTTAGAGCCATACGTTTCGACTCTCCCATCTCTTAGATCTCTTAGGTAAATAGGACAGCTTCATCTCCAATGCCCTTTCTCTTGGCAATAAAAGCAAATTGACTCTTTTGGAACATGACATGGAACTACTTCAGACATTGCCTTTCTCTTATGATTAAACTTTTCGATCATAGCATGTCTTTCGTTGCCATTGTCTATATCCATAGAGGTCTTGAAGGCAGATTCACCAACCAACTTTGCTTTTCTATTGCGCCAAACCATTGCTGATTCAGCAGCAATAAGCATATAGGTGAGATCTATAAGGGTCGCGTCGCAATTCATCATATAGTACTCTCTTACGAACTCACTATACGAGTTGGGAAGTGACTGAAGAACCCAATCAACAGCCATTTCCTCACAAACAACGGATCCTAACATTCTTAACCTATCAATGTGTGACTTCATCCCTAGGACGTGTGCACACACCGACTTTCCTTCTTTACGTTTACATGCCAAAAGGGCTTGAGTGATCTTGAACTTTTCAAGCCTTTGAACTTGTGGGTTAAGGAGAATAATAGGAGGAGGAGGAGGAAGTGAAGCATGATTTCTTGTTCCTCGATCGAATCGTGCAATACCATCTTCATGTGGAATGCTTGTTCCACGGGATTTGGGAAGACCATAGTTGTCGAACTTTGACATCTACAAAACGGGAGAAAAACAAATTCAAGTTAGTTGATAGATTGAGTCCTTAGTAAATCACCCAAATGAAATACTAAGGCTAGGACCCAACACAATATTCTACAACTCGGGAGAGGGATGTCGTAACCCTAATTGCAGAATATTTGAAGGTAAGTGAATGACGATTCACTAATTTCCACCATGAAAAACAAAAAAGAAATTTAAGTTTTAAATCTATGAAAACTCCTAGATCCTTTGAGATTCATTGAAATTTCAATGGCATGTTTAAATCTTGATATGCCCCTCTTGTTTGTGACTGGGATGCCGAGGATCACAAAGCGGGTGTGAATAACCATGCAAAATTACATGGTGCCCTCACATGTTACAGTCATCTATTCGATGTGCCGGTAAACCACACACGCTCCACCGAACTATGACAAACATTGAGTCACCCTTTGCTACCTTTGCTTAGAACCATTTAGTGTGCCGGTAAACCACACACGCTCCACTAACGTCTTCGCAAGGGCACAAAGTGTAATTTCATGGAATTACATCAATTCACTTTTGCCTAAGTAACTAAGATTGGGAATTTTATGAAAACATTTAGTTACTTTTATACTTCATTATACTTATAATGAAAGGTTTTGTCCTATCCTACCTGTTCGGCTAACGACCCTCCACTAGTCAAGAGTGCGGTGGGTAAGAGTGGATACCCATTCAATCGCCATTTTATAGGTAATTTCCTTAAACATCCCTTATAGACCAGCTTCGTGAATGAGGCCTACTAACGGTAAGACTGACTTTTACTCATACATATATATAATGTTATACCTTTAATGTTATATATATATATATATATATATATATATATATATATATATATATATATATATATATAGTATAGGGTGTATTTTATACTTTTAAAATACTAGGTGATCTGATTTAACAATTATACTTTTAATTCAATTAAATTGTAAACCTGAACTTTTATGGATTTATTAAACTTCTTTTAATTATACACCTTAATTAATTAATAAAACCATAAGGGTGTGATTTGAACTTTTTCAAACAATACTAGAGTTTTAGAATTTAACATTCCTAATTAAACTTTTAATCAACTTTTAATTCCAAAACTTGAGGGCAAGTTTTGAAACATTTCAACACATTAGGGTTTCAACTATTTAAATTTCAAAACAACAAAACTTTTGGGTTCAAATTTAAACTATAAAACCTAAAGGGCAAAATATGAAACTTTTCATAACAACAAGGATCAAATAACAAATAATTCAAATTAACATTTAATCACATAATTCTCCATATTTGATTTATTTAATGATTTCTTGCAAAACAATTTTTCAATTTACTCAAAATAATTAATCAATTATCTTATAAGGAAACAATTATCTTATTAATTAATAAATATCTTCAATTAGATCAAAAATATTGTCAAATATATCATATAATCGGATTAATATTGATCTAACATGATAAGGTAACTATCCCAATGCAAAAACAGCAAGAAATCCCGAGATAACTTCCATCTGACGAGTTGACTCGTCGAGTCAAGCCTGGACTCGGCGAGTCCAGCCTCCAAAATACCAAAAATCGAATTTTTCAGATATACAATGCATCAATACAATTGAAACCAATCATGGCTCTGATACCACTGATGGGTTTTGGTCATAAGACATCCTATGTGCTCATACAAACCCTAATGCTTGGATCTAGGTTTCTCTATTGTACATGCTTTGAATCCAAGACTATAAACCATAATTCTAGCATATGGAAATCAATATTAACATATAATTAGGTTTATGATATTACCTTGATTGTTATGTAGCAATAACAATCCCAATTCCTCCTTGAATTGACTTTGGAAGGCTTAGAGTCACAAGTGTCACTCCTCTAATGGCTTACAAACACCAAGAGCAAATGGAGAAGGTATAAAGAGAGAGGAGAGAGGTAGGAATTCGTCCTTAGGACTTCTTGGGAAGGGTTGGACGAATTCATGAGCCTTAGGGGGTTTATATAGGTGTAAAGATTAGGGTTTTAGTCCTTATCCTTATCTAGTTGCTTGTCCACCAAGCAACCATAAGATAAGTCTTAGAAACCCTTATCCTAGTCGAATTCTAAGGCATTATCACCTTAAATTCGTTCACCCTATATTTAAGATAATCCTTACCTTATTTTGTAACTATCACATAATTACAATTCAGCCCCTCTAGTTTAATTAATTACACTTGATCACAAAATTAATTCTTAATTAATTATTGACCAATATTAATTAAACAAATATGATTTCTCCTTTAATATATTACTCTTATAACATATTAATAAATCATAATAACCTCTCTCTCTATTTATTTCTCCAATCAAGTTGCTTTGGTGAAGGCAACCCAAAAGGACCATGCACCATCGGGTCAAGTACATACCAAAATAGTTATGGACTTAGACACTAATCCAACAGTATATCAACATATAACATAACTAATGCACATATAGGTAATCAGGTAGTAACACAAGTAGTCCTACAGATCTACCATAATAGCATATCTACTGGCATACATCACTAACTCATACTCAACATATCAATAACTACTAGGATATCAATCCAATGGGCCAGCCTTGGTGCCTTAGAGCCCATAGTATAGTGAGGATAACTCACTTGGCATTGCTGAAGTCCTGCAGATAAAATTCCAGCTGCTGGTTGACAGATCCCCGAACTGTCAACATTAAACAATACCCAACTAATAATTAAGTTCCAAGCCCAAGGTCTAACTCACACTATAAAACCCAAAAGTCATATAATGGGCTAAAGCCCAACATATGGCCCAACTTTCAAAATTGGGCCCAGACCTCTGCATGGTCTTTCCTTAAGGCCCATCCAACTATTCTAATCCAATTCCCATGGCCCAATATCACATAATCATAAAGGCCCAATTATGGCCCATCTATGGCCTAATTTTCCAAATTGGGCCCAAGTCCTCACATGGGCATTATCCTAAAGCCCATCTAATTATTTTGGTCCATTAACTTGTTCATGGATAGCCCATCAATAGCCCAATCGCCAAATCCCAATAGGAAGGCCCAACTCAAGGCCCATGTGAAATTAGAGTTTTCACATGAAATGACGATTAGGGTTAAGTGTTACTACTTAACCCATTAAGGACTTAATCTACTAAGTCCAATATTGCTTTAGGTTGATTTGTAATTGATCATTAATTAATATTTTAAGTTTATTAAATAATTCCCGTGTGTGTCCCGATCAATTCCCACAAATTAGGGTTTTATGCCATTAGGGTTTCCAACCCAAATATTAGCCCATTAATCAAATGGTTGGGCTTTTAGGTCCATTAGGGCTTCATTGGGCCCATTAAGGTTTAGTAGTCCCTTGCCCAAACATCCAAACAAGTCACAAACCAAACAAAGCACTAAGCCACTGACACAGCGGCTATTGGCGGCAGGAGGCGGTAGCCACCACCCTACGGTGGTGGTTTAGACTTTTCTTTCATTATTCCACTTGTTACAATTTACAATATGATCCGATTAACACACACACAAACACTAATAATCACACACACAGAATACCACCCTACAGAAGCATACACACCCTCCATGGCGGTCCTTCAGGCGGCAGCCATGGTGGTTTTTCCTTGACTTTTCTCCGACAGAAGCAACCCGAGACACCTACAAATTTGTGAGATACGGCTGCAACACACACACATCCAATTCAGAATATACTCTAGCCACCCTGGCGGCTCACGGTGGCGGCGACAGCTAATGGGAAGAAGCGAAGGAGGTGGTGGCATAGTGGAAACGAAGTTCCGGATCCTCCGACGTCAACAGGTAAGGTGGTGGCTGGAAAGTAACGTGCGACGGCGCTCTGGTGGTCCTATGGTTCCACACGACGAAAGTTTCCCCAACCGGTGCTCATTCGGTGGGTTGTGACCTCGACAGCGGGGTGGTGGGCGGCAAAGATGGCGACTGACTCTTGGCTTGGTGGCTTTTGGCTTCGACGCCAATGATGCAGCAATGGATCTGAGCTTGTGCTGGTTCACCATTAATGGCGGCTGGAGAGGTGGTATAAGGATAGTGAAGTTGGCGGATGGAGGTTTGGGGCATCTAGGGTTAGGGTTACCGGGTGGGTAACGTTTAAATACCCCGCCCCTCATAGACATTTTCCCATAATCACAAGATCACCCCTTCCATCTTCCTTTCTTTCAAATGTAATCCAAATGTTACCATTTCTACCCTAGCTTCAAGAATCTTTTTCAAATCTAATTCATAATTTACATAACAGCCCCTCACTCAACAAATCCTTTCAACATAGGTCTAAAATTTACTCTTTTAACCCCAGTCATTCAAGATCCTTTCAAATTAAGTCAAATATTATTCTTTAACCCCTGAAACTAACATTCCAATAATTATTAATTAATTCTGGACTATAATAGTATAAAATAATCATAATAACTACTTCCTGGGGTTCCTGATTAATTATTTAATTACTCTACTTAAATCGGGATGTTACAGATCTAGTATACATTGATGTGGACTATTTGGATCCACCACAAAAGATGATAAGTCTATTCGTCATGATTTACTGATGGTTCTGTAAATATGGTTATACTTATAAGATTAAGTGTAATTATGATTCTTTGAAAGGTTTCAAAGAATTGCAGAACGAATATGAAGAATCTATTAGGCAGAAAGATAAAGGTTTCTCCAATCTGAAAGGAAAGGAGATTACTTTAGTATCATGTTTTATGCATCTTAATGATTTTTTGAAACTATGTCACAATTGATCCTCTAAGTACATCTTAGTGAAATTGTTTTTGACTTAGAAGAGGAATTGATAATTGTTGGAATAGTTTAATCAAGCGATGATTCATACTTCGTTTCCGAATCAAGTTTTAGGGTCACACTCTATTAACTTCGAATCCCATCTCAAATAAGTAGGTTTATAACACCTCATGAAGTGTGGAGTAGAAATGTTTTCTTACTCTAGCACATTTGGAATTGGTAGTTGTGATGTTTTAGTTAAAACAAAGATAAACCAGTACCAATTAACTGAAGTGTTTTCTTGATAAGAACCCATACTACTCTTTGATTGTTTTGGTTTTGCTTGTCAAGGAATGTTCCTTAACAGAAAAACGTATATGTCAGGAAGTCAGTGGGAGTCTTAATGGTTTTGAATGGTTTCAGGAGTCAATCAAAAATAAACATGTTAGTTAACTCTAGCGCACGACCTGAGGTTGATTACCTATCGTGTTAAGTTGACACATTCTTGTTTCTATGCACCTTCCAGTAAAGTTGACTCTGCATGTGAGTTCTATAAGTTCTCATTTGATTGCAATAGGTAGAGCACATTGGTTAGTTATAGTACATTGGTCAATACAAGTGAGTTGTTTGACAACTTGGAAGCATTGGTAGGCCCTTATGCTACCAGAAGGCAAGAAATTAAGAACTAGTAAAGTTCAATCCATGAAAGGGAAACCAATTTTGATTTTGGTTTTGTCCTCAACCTTATCTTATGATTGTAGGTTTGGAATTGATAAATTCACATGGATAGGAACACATACACCATAAAATCTAAGTTGCAAAAGTTTTTGCTCTAATTCATGAAAAATAATTATGAGGAAACAATTTCGCTAGTAGATTTTAAATATGAATTGATATAATTATGGTTAACAGTTGTGATAATTGCATTCTCAAATTCGTATATGATTAGGACATCCCTTTTCGTAGTTTGAATTGTGAGAAATGGAAAGAAATAGTTTGAACATTCAGCAATTATTGTTATAAGTTCTGAAAAGGTTTAAACACACACATACGCTATCTAATGAAAAGGTGTATGAGCTTGACAAGTCTAGACGAAGACTTATCAAAGCACCACGTATTAGAAATCTGAACTTTAGTAAGAAAGTCAAAAGCATTGATTTTCTAAAAGTCCAATTGATTTCTGAATATACGTCAAAGCTAGTGGGAGCATAAGTGTTGTGCAAATGGGAGTGTAATTGTCATGATTGCAATAGTATAATTATTATGCTAATGGAAGCATAATAGTTATGGTAAGTGTTGCAAGTTGGCAATGCTATTTATAGGAAACAAAGTTTTAAATTTGCAAATTGCTATATTTGAGGAATTTAGGGGAGAAGGTACTTATACTTCATTCCAAATCTAAAAGTTTAGATTTAATGGAACTTAGTCATGAACATATATGAATATTGTGTTGAAATGATTCAACATAGGAAATTCTATATATGGAAATATTATAGAAAAATACTGATCAAGTATCAAGTATTTATGGAAGACATTATGTATCAAATCTCATATGCTTCAGATATAGGATTGATCACATATGCTATAGTATTCGTTTGTTCTAATTTTTCTGAATGCCTAGGGTATTAAGAAGGGAAAAGGACTGGGACTGGATATGACTAGAGTTGCTAAACAACTGTTAAAGGACAATTTGAAGTTCGTTGAAGATTGGTTGCTTATGGACTGTTGGAAGTATAGCATTTGGACGGACCATACTGACATGTTTCAGATTGGGATAATTCTTGATCAAAATTGATTGTCATATGGAAATATGGAAATGTTCCCATAGTGGGAGTTGATGATTAGAATCTGAGTGTGATTGAGAAACCTTAATGCACAGAAGGTGTTCAGGGAATTACCTTGAATTTGATACTTCATTACCATGAATTTTTTTAAGAAACAAAGTTTCAATGGAGCATTTTGTGACATTGTTGGAGAAGTCTTTATGACTTGTTGCCCACGTCATCACAAAAGGATCATTACATGAAAGGTTAGATTCTGAGACATTTAGTCGTGACAAGAATTTTGGAAATTCTTACGCTTGTAATATGGATTTGGAATTGTGGTATGAGTATCATGTCCAATCGATCTATTCACAAAGGAAGGACCATAGAGAGACATAGTATGCATGTCTATAACATCGCATGACTGATATTTAATTCAAGTGTTTAGTTGATTAATCAAAACATTATTCAATTAATAAAGTCTAATTAATATGGTGATTAAATAATAAGTGTTTTTGAGACCATAGTTAATTAGGTTCTTACTATGTTTCACTTTGCATGTTTTACTTCCTGAATAATTGGTTTATTCAAAACATCCATAGTCGATATTACTTTGGAAGTAAGTAGTGAATTAAGACTGTCGTGAATTGGATTGTAGATTGTCTAAGGGTTTAGACATGGCAATGGTTTGCTACAACATTCACGAGTTCTTCTGAAATAGAGATTTGAGTATTGGATTAACCCACACTCGAAGAATTACTTCATGGATTTTATCACGAGTAATTTTGAGACGATAATATCTTATATTCTTGAAATGGAGACGTATGAGTTGTTGTTCACGAGTCAGTTGTGCATTGATAATGTGCATGTTTTGGCAAGGAGAAGGCATGAATGTACACATCCTCGCGTTTTGGACTTATGGTTTCTAGGAAACTCTAAAAATGTGCATGTTTTGAAAACTACGTGTAAATGATTCCGTTTTTAAATAAATGTTTTGGAAACAATGGTTTTTTAATAACTTTTATAGAAAAATGATTCTTTTGGAATGTTTAAATTTTACCGAATTTTATGGATGTTACAAGTTGGTATCAGAGCCTTGGTTTGAGTGAATTGGAGGAAAACTCATGTGAATCCAGTCTCTAGCTAAGGAAAAAGGATTTTTAAAACAAATTTTCAAATGATTTTCAAAATAATTAAGGAGGATGCAATGTGTACGATCAGCCGAAGCCAGTAAGTAGACCCCAAATTACTACACTGTTACTTGATCTTCTGATATGTTAGAACTGTTGGATTAGTGTCTAAGTCCATAACTATTTTAGTATGTACTTGACCTGAT
Organism: Lactuca sativa; assembly: GCF_002870075.4. Classification (NCBI taxonomy): domain Eukaryota; kingdom Viridiplantae; phylum Streptophyta; class Magnoliopsida; order Asterales; family Asteraceae; genus Lactuca; species Lactuca sativa. Next base: position 11,730,410 of record NC_056623.2, read on the forward strand.
GGTGCATGGTCCTTTTGGGTTGCCTTCACCAAAGCAACTTGATTGGAGAAATAAATAAAGAGAGAGAGGTTATTATGATTTATTAATATGTTATAAGAATAATATATTAAAGGAGAAATCATATTTGTTTAATTAATATTGGTCAATAATTAATTAAGAATTAATTTTGTGATCAAGTGTCATTAATTAAACTAGAGGGGCTGAATTGTAATTATGTGATAGTTACAAAATAAGGTAAGGATTATCTTATATATATGGTGAACGAATTTGAGGTGTAAATCCCTTAGAATTCGACTAGGATAAGGGTTTCTAGGACTTATCTTATGGTTGCTTGGTGGACATGCAACTAGATAAGGATAAAGACTAAAACCTTAATCTTTACACCTATATAAACCCCCTAGGGCTTAGGAATTCGTCTAACCCTTCCCAAGAGGTCCTAAGGACGAATTCTAACCTCCCTCCTCTCTCTTTATACCTTTTCCACTTGCTTATGGTGTTTGTAAGCCATTAGAGGAGTGACACTTGTGACTCTCAGCTTTCCAAGGTCAATTCAAGGAGGAATTGGATTGTTATTGCTATATAACAATCAAGATATGTTCTTAAACCTAGTTACATGTGAATTTTGATTTCCATATGCTAGAATTAGGGTTCAAAGTCTTGGATTCAAAGTATGTACAATAGAGAAACCTAGATCCAAGCTTTAGGGTTTGTATGAGCACATAGGATGTCTTATAACCAAAACCCATCAAGAACAACATGCTACTAGAAACACTCCGCCCCTGCTACATCGAATCAGGCTCGACATCGGCTTTCACGGTATCGGGCCCCGTCCGTCATCGAACCCTATTCGGCATCGGGCCCCACCTGGCATCAAGCCTCGCCTGGCTTCGAGCACATCTCGGAATACATGTGAACATAATCAAATAATACACATAAACCTAAGCATATATCATTAACATTAAAACATTCATCGGTCCCTGCCCGACATCGTACCGTAGTCCGGAAGCATACTAACTTTCCTTGGGAACGCCCCCGCATTGAACCGAAGTCCGGAAACATACAAGTACAACACATGCAAGAATCACAACGACATCAAGCATACAAGCATTCCTCGGGACCGCCCCGACATCGGATCGACATACGTAAGAGCATATAAACCTACATCGGGCTCCACTCGACATCAGACCGTAGTCCGAAACAACTACTATCTAAACGGGCCGGCCTTTGTGCCTTAGACCCGTTCCTACTGGAGGAAACTCACCTCGTATGCTAGCTATGAAATCTCATGTGAAGAATATCTGACGGCTGCTCCAACGACTCCCCAACTATCAATTTCAGAATAACACATAATCAAGATCTGATAATCCTTCTCCAGTAAAATGACCATTTTACCCCTGGTCAAAGTCAACATCCTGGTCAAAGTCATAGTCACAGTCAACTCCTAGTGGACTCAACTCATTGAGTTACCTCCTAACTTAACGAGTTCCTATACTACTCAGACTCGTGCTCAACCGAGTCAACTCGTCGAGTCCCTTCACAGACTCGTCGAGTTCTACCTAGCATATGATCGGGACAACCCGACTCAACTCGTCGAGTCCCTTCACAGACTCGTCGAGTTCTACCTAGCATATGATCGGGACAACCCGACTCAACTCGTCGAGTCCCTTTCTGGACTCGCTGAGTTCCCTTGTCTGTTTAGGCTATCTTAATGGATTAAGCCCCAACACTTCAGATCCAAGCTTCATACTTTACAAAAACCCTTAAAATGTCATATCAGCCCCTTTAGGTCCTAGATCTAGAAGAATACCCACTTGGGTCGACCATTCTCCAAAAGCTATCATTTTTGGACCAAAAACCCTCATAAAGATAGACATAAAGAGATCTAATGAACTAATAGCCAAGCTAGAAACTTGATTACCTTAACATGTAGCAAATGGTGTGTAGTTTTTGGATCTACTCTTCCCTTCTTGAGCCCCCTATCTTCTCCTTCTTCCACAAGCTTCAAAAATACACAAAGATCTCTCAAAATGGCTCTCACTCTCAAATAAAGCTCTAGGGTTTCGTCGATTAGGGTTTGGGATAGGGAGGCTGGAAATGAGGCCAAGGGGTGGGGGTTAAGGAGCTTAAATAGGATGGAAAATCCCGAAATTAGGGTTCCACTCTGGCCGATCTACTCGCCGAGTAATGGGCTCTTGACTCATCGAGTAGGTAGCTTAAACCCTGCGTATAATCTATCCACTGCTTGACGAGTTAGGGACACCAACTCGTTGAGTTACCCTTTCAAACTAAATACATTAATGAGTTAAATGCATACCTGGAACCAGGCGTTACAATTCTCCCCCACTTGTCTTAGACTTCGTCCTTGAAGTCTGCTGGGTCTGAAAACCACTCCAAGCAGTGCTCCCTCATCTCCTCCTAAGGATCCTAAGTCCACTCAGAACCATTACGGTGCTTCTACTGCACCTTCACTAACTGAAAAACCTTGTTCCTCAAGGTTTTCGTCTTGCGATCCAGAATCGCCATTGGTCTCTCAATGTAGTTCAGGCTGTCATCAACCTGAATATCCTCCAAGGGAACAATCGCTGAATCATCCACTAAGCACTTCTTCAACTGGAAAACATGGAAAGTGTTGTGGATTTGACTGAGCTCTGCTGGAAGATCCAACCGATATGCCACATTGCCCATGCGAGCTATAATCCTGAAAGGACCAATGTACCTGGGGCCCAACTTGCCCCGCTTCGGAACTGGATGGCACCTTTCCAAGGTGACACCTTCAAGAGGACCATATTGTCCACCTGAAACTCCAAGTCTGAACGTCGCTTACTGGTGTAGCTCTTCTGCCGACTCTGAGTTGTCTGAAGCCTGCTTTGGACCTGTTGGATTCGCTATGTAGTCTTGAGTACTACCTCAGTACTCCCCGTGACTCTCTGACCAATCTCTCCCCAATAGATTGGGGTCCTACAATTCCTCCCGTAGAGCATCTCGCAGGGAGGCCGATCTATGTTGGCATGGTAACCGTTGTTATACGACAATTCTGCTAACGAAAGATACGTATCCCAAGTACCCATCTCGTCATGAAACCGCTTCCAGAATCTAGAAGTGAAACGGACATCTCGATCCGACACCACAGAGACAGGCACTCTATGTCGTGCCACTATCTCCCACAAATAACTCTCGGCATGCTTCTCGACCGCTATACTCTCCTAAATCGGGATAAAATGAGCACTCTTGGTCAATTGATCCACTATGACCCATATCAGATCAACCCTGCGTGTGGTCTTGGGACGCTTACTGATGAAATCCACAGTGATATCTTCCCATTTCCTCATGGGAATGTATAACGGCTGCATTTTTCCATGGGGCCTCTGGTGCTCTGCCTTGACCTTCCTGCAGGTCAAGCATCTCTCAACGTACCAAGCTACATCCCGTTTCATGCAGGTCCACCAGTAATCAGCGCAAAGATCTATGTACATCTTTCTCGCCCTGGGATGGATGGAGAACCTCGACTTATGGGCCTTATCCATCAGAATCTTTCGTACTCCGCCCAGTACGGAACCTAGACCCTCCCACGTAGGGTCAGTAACCCTCGACTATCATAATCAAATGAGGCCACTCGGCCTACGATCCACTCGTACTTCTGACGCTCCTCCTTCATCCCTCTACATGCGCTTCTCTGATCTGCTCCAGCAATGGAGTAATCACTGTCATGCTTAGACATATATCTCGAATCGGGCTTACTACTACCTTGCGGCTCAGGGCATCGGCCACCATGTTGGCCTTGCCCGCGTGGTAAAGGATTTCACAATCGTAGTCCTTCACAACATCTAACCACCGACGCTGCCTCATGTTCAGATTCAGCTGATCCATGAGGTACCTCAAACTCTTGTGGTCCGTGTAAATGGTACAACAGACCCCATAGAGGTAATGCCACCAAATATTGAGGGTTAAAACTACAGCCCCCAGTTGTAAATCATGTGTCGGATAGTTTGCCTTGCGAGGCTTCAACTGCCTCGAAGCACAAGCTATCACGTGATCCCATTGCATCAACACTGCACCCATGCTTGTGATGGAAGTGTCACAGTATACCACGAAGTCATCCATGCCCTCTGGTAAATTCAGGATCGGTGCCTCACATAACCGTCGTCTGAGAGTCTAGAAGGCTGCCTGCTGCTCAGGCCCCCAGTGAAAGGTCACCGACTTCTTGGTCAGTCGGGTCAAAAGAACTGCAATCTTGGAGAAGTCCTGAATAAATCTCCACTAGTAACCCGCTAGACCCAGGAAACTCCAAATTTCAGTTGGAGACCTCAGAATCTCTCACTGCATCACGGCCTCTATCTTGGCCGGATCAGCCAGAATACCCTTCTTATTGACAAGGTGCCCAAAAAATTGCACCTCGTGCAACCAGAACTCACAGTTGGAGAATTTTGCAAAAAGTCTCTCCCTCCTCAGTATCTCCAACACCTCCCTCAGTTGCTCCGCATGCTGCTCCTGAGTCTTGGAATAGACCAAGATATCATCGATGAAAACTATCACAGACTGATCCAGCATTGGTCTCCAAACACGGTTCATGAGGTCCGTGAACGCGGCCGAAGGATTGGTGAGCCCAAACGACATCACCACAAACTCATTGTGACCATAGCAGGTCCTAAAAGCCGTATTCTGCACATCCTCATCCCTGACTCGCTTCTAGTGGTGACCCAACCGTAGATCAATCTTGGAGAAAGAAGATGCGCCTTGTAGCTGGTCAAACAAATCAACGATCCCCGGGAGGGGATAACGGTTCTTCACCATTACCTTATTCAGCTCCTGGTAGTCTATACACATGCAATGTGACCCATCCTTCTTTTTCACAAACAGGATCAGGGCTCCCCATGGCGAACTACTCGGTCTGATAAATCCCTTGTCTAGCAGCTCTTGCAGCTACGTATACAACTCTTGCATATCGGGAGGAGCCAATTGATACGGTGCCTTGGCTATCGAAGCTGCACCAGGAACTAGGTCAATCATGAATTCAACCTGTCTCTCTGGAGGTATCCCAGGAAAATCCTCCGGGAATACATCCGGGTACTCTCGCACTACCGGTACATCATCAACTGTCGCCTTACCCTTATCCAGGGTATCCATAACATAGGCGACGTACCCCGTACAACCCTACTGAAGATAGCGCCTCGCCTCGCTATTAAACATAAGTTCAGTCCACCCAACGGTCTCTCTCCCCGAATCATTAACCCTCCCCCACTATGAGTCCGAACCTGTCACACCCCAAACCAAAACGGCGGAATCGTTCGGGGGCGGATGACGTCATGAATAGTATCACAACAATTGAATAATAGTAATCCAAGCAATAACAACCATTGAATTAATAGTATGATGTTTACATTGTTTTCGAATCATAAACAACTGACTCCAAAAGTAAGTAACAAGTAAAGACTCAAAGCTACTATGCTCCATCTTCTTGAACCCTGAACGTGTACCTGTCTACTAGTGCCATAAGAATACAAGTAGGTTTTGAAAGAGTATCAGCATTAACCTGGTGAGTTCAGAAGCGTTTTGTTTTAGAAAACTGTTATGTGTTCTTTCGAAAAGTGCGTTGTGTTTCTCCAGAAAACCTTATATTTTCTTATTTAATGAATGTTAAGTAAAACCAAATGATTCTTACTAGTTACTCCTGTGAGTACTTAGTGTATACAAATCATATACAATCCAGATTGAACAAACAATCGATTGTATGATTCTGCCTCAAGTCCACAACCAAACAAGGAATAAGAAATGAGGCGGAGTCACACATCCCACTGCAAGTCGGATCTTCAAGTATATGACCCGGAAGTATTCACTAGATACTTACAAATTTAACCGTACTGGTCCTTTGATATCTATTGATATTGTTCCTCAAGAAAAATCCAATATTTTCTTATGAAAAGCTTGATTAAACCCATTCCTTATATAACTACTTAGTTCATACTAGTTATGTATAAACCAATATCGAATAGAAAGTTAATTGTGTGGATTTGCCCTAAACCCACAACCAAACAAGGAACAGGGAATGAGGCGGAAACTACACATTCCACATCCTATCGGATATTCCTCATATGTAACTCGGCTGTATAGACTAAGGATTTGTAGAATTAATAATGAATATTTGTTAATTGAATAAAAATCCCATTGTTTGTAAAATACTGATGTTTATCCTGGAAAATCCTCTATTTTCCCTAACTGTAAGTTTTTGAATTATCTGTTCCAAATCGAAGAGTATAAGTATCTACCATAGTTATGTTGTTTAACCATTGTTCTGTTTGAAACCCCTGGCTACCACCAGTAATGTATAGTAGTTTTATTACAAAAATAAAACTAGTTCAAAATGTATTGTTTTGTATACTGAAAGTGTTGTTAATACCCTCCAGTAATCACTTGGTACATACGAGTTGTAGAAATCAAGATCGAATAGACAGTCGATTGGGTGATTCTGTCCTAAACCCACAACCAAACAAGGAACAAGGAATGAGGTGGAAGTCACACATCCCAATGCATGTTAGAGGTTAATTTCGTATCACCCTAACATATATACTAAGAATTCCCCTAGTTATTAACCCTGATGACTGATTGTTAAGTACATTATTACGTGAACTACTCGTTGTTTCCCCTGTGAGTTCTTATAACCATACTATGGATGATAAACATTACGACATACTTCGGACGTCGTGAACTGAATGACGTTTGTCACCCTAGCTTGATTGTAGTTAATAGTAAGGGTGCGGGATTGTCACTCCCGTATAGATCTATACACAAACTCACGCTCTCCCTCAAGGAGACTCTAGTTACAAGGGGTAGACTTCCCAGAAGACGTGTCTCACATTGTAGTTCTCTCAACGAATCCACAAATAATACTATGAAAACCCCTTTTTTGTTGTTAACATGAATCCTTATAAGATAGTATATTTTATTTTGTAATTCATAACTTTGTTTCCTTGTTTGAAAAAACTTTGTTTGCAAAGTTTGTATCTTAACATGTTTATAAAACTGTCTGCAAATCGAGTAGTAACTATGTTTATCATGTTTAGTAAGTTCTACGTTCAATGTGTGCTAATGGTAGGAAAATATAATAAACCAAATTATATTTTTAGACACAAGATTACTCGTGCTTTTACTTGTATTCCCCCCTGAAAACGTTAAAAATCATAAAAGCGTAGGGGTATGAACTCACCGTTAGTTGTGTGCAAGCGTCGAATCAACAAACTAGAAATGAAGACCCTCGAGTTGTTGTATGTGGCACTTAACGGAATCCTAATAACATTTAAATACATATACGTATCTAAATTAGTGATTTCGTTAGAAAGACACTTGCTTTCGGTTAAGGAATGTTATCGGGACTTGATTGAATCGGAAAAGTGGGTTTGCAGTCAAGATTCACGATGTAAGGGAGTTTACAGCCGTGAACTGCCTCTTGAAGGGTTTACGGTCGTTGAAGGTTTGAAGTGTGTATGGTTGTGAACTGGTTTACGGTCAATGAAGATTTCCATATTTGAAGGGTGTATGGTCATACACTTAAGAACAAGGATGCTGGATTTGATGAAAAACGTGTTCTAGATGCTCCAAATCAACTCCCAATGACGATTCTCGATGATTTTCAGAAGAAAAAGGGTGTTTTTAGTGTTTACGGTCAAGAGTTTAGAGAGAGAAAGAGAGAGTTTTCGGCCAAGAAGTTTAAAATGATGGTGGGGGTCCAATATATATAGGCTGGGGGTATGGTCGATGGTGGGGTCCACCTGGCACCAACCGCAAACGGGTTTACGGCCGTAAACTCGCTCAAGCCGAAACTTATCCGATAACGTTTGCCCGATTCCGTCAATAAAATTTGAATTTTATTGAGTTCCATCCAAGTCCTTTGGTTTGGAAAATAGTTTAGTTATATGATTTAACTTTATATATATGAGTCGGGACCAAAATCATATCTGTTCCAAATCGAAGAGTACAAGTATCTACCATACTTATGTTGTTTAAGCATTGTTCTGTTTGAAAACCTTGGCTACCACCAGTAATGTATAGTAGTTTTATTATATAAATAAAACTAGTTGAAAATGTATTGTTCTGTATACTGAAAGTGTTGTTAATACCCTCCGGTGATCACTTGGTACATACGAGTTGTAGAAACCAAGATCGAACAGACAATTCAATAACTTACAGTTAGGGAAAATATAGGATTTTACAGGATAAACATCAGTATTTTACAAACAATTGGATTATTATTCAATTAACAAATATTCATTATTAATTCTATAAATCCTTAGTCTATACAACCGAGTTATGTATGAGGAATATCCGATAGGCTGTGGAATGTGTGACTCCGTCTTGAAGATCCGACTTGCAGTGGGATGTGTGACTCCGCCTCATTTTCTATTCCTTGTTTGGTTGTGGACTTTAGGCAGAATCATACAAATGATTGTTTGCCCGATTTGGATTATATATGATTTGTATACACTAAGTAATCATAGGAGAACTAGTAAGAATCATTTGTTTTTACTTAACATTCATTACATAAGAAAATATAAGGTTTTCTGGAGAAACAAAACGCACTTTTCGAAAGAACACAAAACAGTTTTCTAAAACAAAACGCTTATGAACTCACCATCTTAATGCTGATACTCTTTCAAAACCTACTTGTATTCTTAGGGCACTAGTAGGCAAGTACACGTTCAAGGTTCAAGAAGACAGAGCATATAGATTCACGTCTTTACATTTTTGCTACTTTTGATGTACACAAAAAATAAATCAAACAGATGTAAATATTCATATTATATTGTAATGGTTGTGTTTGCTTTGATTACTATGATGCAATTGTTATGATACTACACATGACGTCCTCCACCCCCGAACGTTAAACGTCGTTCCAGTTTGGGGGTGTGACCAAACTGGAACGGCGGAAACGTTCGGGGGCGGATGTGACAAAACCCTCACTAGCTGCCAGTCATAGTCGATCATTGCCTCATTGGGGCTCAACCAATCCATACCCACTATAACCTTATTTCCTCGCAGGGGAATAGGAACCAGATCCACTAAAAACTGCTCATCGAGTAACTGTAGTGTACAACCTCTGTCAACCCTCGCAACCCTAATGGTCCTATCATCTGCTATCTCCACATCCAGTGGGCAATCCAACTCCCCCGGAGCTCCTACGAATTACTTGTTGAGCGCGAGCGACACAAAAGATCGGGTTGCACCTGAATCAAACAGTACCAAGGCTGATATACAGTTCACTAAGAACGATCATATAACAAACACATAAACATAAGCAAAAATCAAAACAAATTACGAGATAAGGAGAGAATACATACCCGTCACAACATCGGGAGCCGCATGTGCCTCCTCTGTAGTAAGCTGGAAAGCCTTGCTCCTAGCCGTAGGCGCCTCCTCTCGGCCCTGACGGCCATCTGTAATCCTCAACGTGGCAGGAGCGGGTGCTGCCACCTGTCTTGCTGCTGCTAGAATCTGACACTGGGCCTTTTTGTGGCCCCTCTGATTGCATTGAAATAAAATCAAATCTAAAATTGTTGTGGTGGTGGTGGTAGCTGTACAATTACTGCTTATGTGACCAGTTCAGCCGCACTTGTAGCAGCCTAAACTCCCCGCCCTGCACGCCCCCTCGTGCATCTTGTCGCATTTGCCACACCGGCTGTAGCCCTGTTGGCTCCTCGATCTGTGGTCTGATAACTTGGGTATCTTGACCGAACTACCTATCTGAACCCTATCTAGTTTCCTCTTCCTCTCCATCCCCAAATCCAACTCCCTCTCTCGAGCCCTAGCAATCATATCCTGCAACGTCTTGCAGCTGGAGCGGCTCACAAACTGGTGGATATCACTCTACAACATCTCATGATATCGGGCCTTTTTCATCTCCTCATCCGCCACATACTGCGGAACGAGAAGGGCCCTCTCCCTAAACTTGGCGGTGATCTCCGCCACTGTCTCTGTCGTCTGCTCAAGATCCTGGAACTCCCTCGCAAGTTGTTCCATCTTAATCACAGGTGAAAAATCATCCCTAAACCTGGCCAAGAAATCACTCCAGGTCATAGCATATAGAACCGTATCATCCCCAATGGCTCGCCTGACCTCCTCCCACCAATCAAGTGCCCTTTCCTTCAGAAAGACAGGACGCAAGTTGAATCTTGTCCCCCTCGGAACATCTGCTAGTGCATAATGCGTTGGTGACATCCGCCAACCATCTAGTGCTCGTAATGGGGTCCCGAGCTCCATAGTAGTCAGGAGCTCCACAAGCTCTGAATTCTCTGAATGTCAGTGTGCGCAACCCCATCATGGCCTCCACCTCAGTGCGGAAAGCACTCAATCTCTCATCTAGAAGCTCCAAAATACCCTCCTTGATCGTGCCAAAGATCATAGGAGTCTGATCCAAGATACTAAACGTGATCTTAGAGGAGATGAAATCCCTAGTCTGGTAATCAAGCTGCCCGGCTCCTGAGCCCGAGTATGATCCCTCACCGGCACCTGAACTGCCAACTATTATAGTGCGTAAAACTACCATTCTGAAAACACATCATAATAAATATCTGAATACTAATCATATCATGAGGAATCATACATATACTACAAGTTCCTTGGATTCATCTTATCCTTCCTTGACTCGAGTACGGATCCTCTGCTTTTAGTAGTACAGGCCCATACCACCTTCCACATCTATTTTTACTTTCCTCAAGAACTGCCTTGACTTCACTAAGTCCCTTCTACTACTGATGCTTCACGCGCTACTCTCATCCTAGGCTTGCCCTAGGGTAATCACCATCCCACTCTCCACCATCAACCGCATAAGAAGTCCATGTTGTCGCCCCTAACTAGCTCGCGGATATCTTTACATATCACTAAGACTAGATAATTCTTCGAATGAGAGATTCTACCATACAACTGTTGAACTCAAACAAGAGCTGTGAAATAGAGCTAGACCTAACCTTCTGAAATTATTTAGTCTTCACAATATGTAACTTAACATATTCGTTTACTAGTTAGTAAAAGACAACTAGAACTCCTAAAACCACAAAGCAAACAACATTCGAGGATTGAGTAAACATAATCAAGCATATACTAATCAGGCCATCATATTGACTGATCTGTTCTAGCATGTAGTTCACAAAGCTAATACATATATAACAGACACATAAGGCATCCTTCCTAGATCCTTAGCCCTAATCTAGCATGCAGTTCTCATAAACTTGTCATAACATAAACTTGTATGGGTAATTTGGGAGTACTTACTTGAGCTCGGCTGATTGCATGCACTACACCCTTTTCTATTTTTCAAAGTTCTTTTTGCGTTTTCTAAATTTTTTTTCTTTTTCTCGAAGTCGTTTTTATAAAAAGGTTTTCCTTTTGAAAATTTCTATACCAATTCCTTAGTTTGAGTTCAGACTTACCCAAAAGTGTGACTGAATCCCTCAAACCAAGGCTCTATATCAACTTGAAACATCCTAAAAATATAGCCCATAAATTTCGTTTTAATTCATTAATAAAAAACCATCAATATCATCCATCACATAAAAGTCATAAACTATGTATCTCAAAACATCATAATATCTGTCAATATATCAAATAATATGTCAAAAATCAGAGTAGTTCCTCCCAGGCTAAAAAAAACTGTGGTGTGTGCCATGCAGTCATCTCGAGCTCTTCCCCTTGCTATTGGAAGTACCTAAAACCAAAACTGAAAACTGTAAGCACGAAGCTTAGTGAGTCTCCCCAACTACCACATACCATACATGTATCACATAAACATATCTTGGTCCCCACCCTTGCTACATCAAGTCAGGGTCGGCATCGCCTTTCCCGGCATAGGGACCCGTCCAACGTTGAACCCTATTTGGCACGGGCCCCGCCCGACATCGAGCCTCTCCCGACACCGAGCACATCTTGGAAAACATGTGAACATAATCAAATAATACACATAAACCTAAGCATATATCATTAACACTAAAACATTCCTCAGGCCTTGCCCAACATCTTACGTAGTCCAGAAGCATACTAACATTCCTCGGGACTGCCCCGACATCGAACCAAAGTTCAGAAACATACAAGTACAACACATGCAAGAATCACAAAGACATCAAGCATATATTCCTCGGGAGCGCCACGACATTAGATCAAAATACTGAAAAGTATATAAACCTGCACCGGGCTCCACCCGACATCGGACTGAAGTCCGGAACTATTACTATTTAAACGGGCCTGCCTTGGTGCCTTAGACCCATTCCTACTGGAGGAAACTCACCTTGTATGCTATCTGTGAAATCTCGTGTGAAGAATACCCGACGGCTGCTCCAACGACTCCCCGACTATCAATTTCACAATAACACTTAATCAAAATTTGATAATCCTTCTTAGGGTAAAATGACCATTTTACCCCTGGTCAAAGTCAACGTCCTAGTCAATTCAAAGTCAACTTCAAATCCCAGTGGACTAAACTCGTCGAGTTACCACCTAACTCGACGAGTTCCCATACTACTCAGACTCGTGCTCAACCGAGTCAACTCGTCGAGTCCCTTCACAGACTCGTTGAGTTCTACCTAGCATAGGATCGGGACAACTCAACTCAACTCGTCGATTCCCTTTCTAGACTCGACCAGTTCCCCTGTCTGTTTGGGCTATCTTAATAGATTAAGCCCCTACACTTCAGATCCAAGCTTCATACTTCACAAAAACCCTTAAAATGTCCTTTTAAGGGTAAATTTTCTAACTTTACCCATTAATACCTCTTCTTAAAGGGTTTAGCTCAAACCGTAATTCCTTGGGGCCTAGAACTTGGTCCTTATGTCATCCATACACCCAACTAAAGCTTACAACCTCAGATCTAAACCCCTAACACTACTTGGACACGTAAAGTTCCCACCTTTTTCCACATGCATGGCCTTTTGGGGCTAAAAAGGCCAATATGACACTCTATGGCTTGCATGGGGGCTCCAATGGCATAAATTTGCACCTTTATGTCATATCAGCCCCTCTAGGTCCTAGATCTGGAAGAATACCCACTTGGGTCGATCATTCTCTAAAAGCTATCATTCATGGACCAAAAACCCTCATAAAGATGGACATAAAGAGATCTAATGAACTAATAGCCAAGATAGAAACTTGATTACCAGAAAATGTAGCAAATGGTGTGTAGTTTTTGGATCTACTCTTCCTTTCTTGAGCCCTCTATCTTCTTCTTCTTCCACAAGCTTCAAAAGTACACAAAGATCACTAAAAATGGCTCACACTCTCAAATAAAGCTCTAGGGTTCCGTCGATTAGGGTTTGGGACAGGGAGGCTGGAAATGAGGCCAAGGGGTGGGGGTTAAGGAGATTAAATAGGGTGTGAAACCTCGAAATTAGGTGTAACAACTCGAATTTTTCAAACAAATTTTTTTTTTCCATTTTAAAACGTAATTGTGTTCATTAAAAACAAGACATAAATAGTTAATTATTCAGTCAATACAATTATTCAAAATCCCAAGATCATAAAACCATCTTCAGTGTGTATCGATCATGCCGGCGCCTTCCCACGGTCATCGCTAGTACCTGAAATACATGCACAACAACTGTAAGCATAAATGCTTAGTGAGTTCCCCAATATACACTTACGCACATACGCCCTTCCAGGCCCTGACCTTCCGGTCCTCATAACATAATCGCCTTCCGGCCCGTAACATATTGCCTTCCGGCCCACATATCATATATAGCACATATAACATATAACATACCACATATAGCATACATATCACATATCATAACCGACCTTCCGGTCACACAGTCAAACCCTTCCGGGTGCAGTATAGTGAGAAGACTCACCTCGTAAATGCTGAAAACTAGCAACTCCTGAAATCACTCGTGCACAAACCAACGAGCTACCACCCTCCTATAACATTACATAACTCATTAGCACTCATATCATCTAAGTGTGACTATCCCTAAGAAGTCAGACTTAGGTCAACTCTGGTCAACGGTCAACGGTCAACTCGACTGGACTCGGCGAGTGCCATGGCGACTCGGCGAGTCTAGTCGTCCTCACAAATTCCTGAATATTCCCTTTCTACTCGTCGAGTATCCCTCTTGACTCGACGAGGTCCTCGTGGAAGAATCGCGGGGCCACCCCGACTCCACTCGCCGAGTCTGATGAACAACTCGGCGAGTCCCAGTAAATCTTCAAGCTACTCGCCGAGTCTGAAGAACAACTCGGCGAGTCCATGCCATGCAGACGAGTAACTGCTTCCTGAGATAAGTCTCGTCCCGAAATACACATGCATGGGACCTTCTGGACCTCTAAAGGTCCTAATACAAGATTATAGTCGTGGGATAACAAGGCATTACTTCATCAATTCACTAAATGGGTTCTATAAACCCTAATTTCATAAATACATCATTATAGCAGAGCATACACGAATTCTTACCTGGATGATGTATTCTCTTTAATCCCAATCCTCAGAATGTGACCCCTTGCTGCTCTTTTAGCCAATCCTTCCTCTTCCTTGCACACCCACTCTTCTATAACCAACAATGGCCTAAGATCCTTGCTCCTGCTGCACTAATCGATTTAGGGTTCTTCTCAGAAGGCTAAAACGAACAATGACGGCCAATGGACCCCTTTTATACGTCCCAAACCTGAACGGTTAGGGTTTCCGCTAAACAGCGTCGACTCGCCGAGTCCATATCTGGACTCGTCGAGTCCAGTCGCGGACCCGCGACCAAGTCTGCGATCCTACTCGGCGAGTCTTGGCCCCAACTCGCCGAGTCCCCTCTTAAATCATCCAAAAACATAATTTAAACAATACCTGAGATTTCGGGCTGTTACAACTCTCCCCCACTTGGATTAGACTTCGCCCTCGAAGTCTCACTCCGCAAATAGTTCCGGATGCTGCCCCCGCATCTCGCGTTCCGGTTCCCAAGTCATTTCCGATCCCTTACGGTGTTGCCATTGAACCAACACCAAGGGTACCTCCTTGTTCCTCAGAACCTTGATCTTCCGATCTCTGATCGCCACTGGTCTCTCCGCGTAATTCAGGCTCGCATCCACCTGAATATCCTCCAATGGAACCACTGCCGACTCATCGGCTATGCACTTTCTCAACTGCGACACATGAAAAGTGTCATGGATCTGACCTAACTCCGCTGGTAACTCCAACCGATAGGCTACCCGACCTATCCTTGCAATCACACGAAATGGCCCAATATACCGGGGTCCCAACTTGCCTCTCTTCCTGAACCGAATCACTCCTTTCCAAGGAGAGACCTTCAGGAGAACGAAGTCGCCGACCTGAAATTCAAGCTCGGATCGGCACCTGTCTGCATAACTCTGCTGTCGGCTCTGGGCAGTCAATAATCTTTGTCTCACTCGTTGAATCTGTTCTGTCGTCTGGAGTATGATCTCCGTGCTGCCCATCACTCTCTGTCCCACCTCTCCCCAGCAAATGGGAGTCCGACACCTCCTACCATACAACAGCTCGAAAGGCGGCATATCAATGCTCGAATGGTGGCTGTTGTTGTAGGAGAACTCCGCCAACGGTAAATACGCATCCCAACTACCCCCGAAGTCTAACACACACGCTCGGAGCATGTCCTCCAGCGTCTGAATCGTCCGCTCGCTCTGACCGTCTGTCTGGGGATGGTATGCGGTACTAAAATGCAATTTAGTACCCAGCTCCTCATGGAATTTCTTCCAGAACCTGGAAGTGAAGCGCACATCGCGGTCTGACACAATCGAGATCGGCACCCCGTGCCTAGACACCACCTCTTTCACGTATATCTCCGCCAACTTTTCCGCTGAAGAACTCTCACTGATGGCAAGGAAGTGAGCACTCTTCGTCAACCTATCCACAATCACCCAAATTGCGTCAACTCCCCTAGCAGTCCTTGGCAATTTGGTGATAAAATCCATAGTGATTTGTTCCCACTTCCACTCGGGGATCTCCAATGGCTGCAACTTGCCATGCGGTCTCTGGTGTTCGGCCTTAACCCTACGGCAGGTCAAGCACCTCTCAACGAACCATGCTACGTCCCTCTTCATACAGGGCCACCAATATTCCTTCCTTAAATCCAAATACATCTTTGTAGCACCGGGATGGATCGAGAATTTAGATCTATGAGCCTCTTCCATCAACGTAATACGCGTACCGCCCACGAACGGCACCCAAATCCGACCCTGAAACGTCATAAGGCCTCGACTATCCTTGACAAACTCTGAGATTAACCCCACAACCCGCTCTTTCTTCCGCATTTCTGGTCGCACAGCCTCTGCCTGGGCTCCACGAATAGCGTCCAACACTGGAGTCATCACAGTCAGTCTCAAGCATACATCTCGCAATGGAGTGCTCTCCGCCCTGCGGCTCAATGCATCAGCTACCACATTAGCCTTGCCTGGGTGGTACAGGATCTCACAATCATAATCCTTGACCACATCCAACCATCTCCTCTGACGCATATTTAGGTTGGGTTGATCCATCAAATACTTCAAACTCTTATGGTCCGTATATATCGTACATCGAACCCCATACAAGTAGTGACGCCAAATTTTGAGAGCGAACACTACTGCCCCCAACTCCAAATCATGCGTGGGATATCTCGCCTCATGAGGCTTCAGCTGCCTCGATGCATAAGCTATCACATGACCCCTCTGCATCAACACTGCACCCAATCCCGAAATCGATGCGTCGCAATATACCACGAAATCTTCCATCCCTTCTGGGAGAGCTAAAACCGGGGCTTCGCACAATCTCTGGCGAAGTGTCTCAAAGGAGGTCTGCTGCTCGGGCCCCCATGAGAATGCAACACCCTTCCGGGTCAATCTGGTGAGTGGCACTGCGATCTTGGAGAAATCCTTGATAAATCTCCGATAATACCCTGCCAACCCAAGGAAACTCCTGATCTTAGAGGGTGACTTCGGCACCTCCCAACTCATCACCGCCTCAACCTTGGCCGGATCGACTAATATCCCCTTCTGATTAACCACATGTCCTAGGGACTGGACCTCCCGCAACCAGAAGTCACATTTGGAGAACTTTGCATAAAGCTTCTCCGACCTCAATACCTCAAGGACCTCCCTCAAATGCTCCTCATGCTGCTCTCTAGACCTCGAATACACCAGAATGTCGTCGATAAATACAATCACTGACCGATCCAACATCGGCCTGCATACCCTGTTCATGAGATCCATGAACACAGCCGGGGCATTGGTGAGTCCAAAAGGCATCACCACAAACTCATAATGCCCATATCGCGTCCTAAACGCTGTCTTCTGGACGTCCTCTTCCCGTACCCTCACCTGATGGTATCCTGATCTCAGATCGATCTTGGAAAACCAAGATGCTCCCTGCAACTGATCGAATAAATCATCGATCCTCGGCAACGGGTAACGGTTCTTGACCGTTAGCTTGTTCAACTCCCGGTAATCAATGCACATCCGGTGTGAACCATCCTTCTTCTTGACGAACAGAATAGGTGCTCCCCATGGCGAGCTGCTCGGCCGAATGAATCCCTTTCCCAGCAACTCCTGGAGTTGCGAGGACAACTCTTGCATCTCTGGAGGTGCAAGACGATAGGGCACTTTAGCAATAGGCGCAGCCCCCGGAACCAGATCGATACCAAACTCTACTTGCCTCACAGGAGGTACTCCTGGCAGTTCCTCGGGAAAAACATCTGAAAACTCACGCACCACAGGGACCTCCTTAATTGACTTCGGTCTCTCGGAAACCTCCCGCGTATCCATCACATACGCCACAAAACCCTTACAGCCCTGCTGTAGACACTGCCTCGCCCTAGCGGCCGAAAAAAAAGCTGATCCTGAACGAGTACCCTCACCGTACACCGAAAGAACTCCCCCACTATGGTCTCGTATGGTCACCAACTGACGCTCGCAGTCGATGACAGCGCCGAATCGGCTCAACCAATCCATGCCCACGATAACACAGACATCCCCCATCGCAATAGGAATCAGGTCAATCGGGAATTCAACCCCGAAAATCTCTAGTACACATCCCCGAAGAACCTCCGTAGCACGAATCACTTTCTCGTCAGCTATAGAAACTCTCAAAGGTCGACTCAACGACTCACGACTAACGCCAATCTGCTGACTAAAGGCTAAGGACACAAAGGACCTACTCGCACCCGAGTCAAATAACACTAAAGCAGGCACAGAGTTCACAAGGAAAGTACCTACGCGCATAATAACATAAGCATAACATATTGACATTAAAATAATTACACGAATTACAACATACCTGCCACAACATCGGGCGCAGCGCGGACCTCCTCCGCAGTCAGCTGAAAGGCTCTCCCACGAGCCCTCGGGGCCTCGACCTTCACCGGTCGAGTCTCAGTAGTCCTGGCAACAGGTGCAGATCCCTGACGAAGCTGCGGACACTCGGCCTTTCGATGGCCGGTCTGGTTGCAATGGAAGCAAACCATAAACCCCTTGGGGCACTCCCTAGCAATGTGCCCCTCCTTGCCGCACTTGTAGCAGGCACCGGCTCGACATGCCCCATCGTGACCCTTGCCGCACTTTACGCAAGTGCGGTTCTTCGAACCTCCCGTCCTCGAATCGGCGGACTTGATCCGCTTGGCTGCCGGCTGAGACTGAGCCGGCCGCCGGTCTGCCTGCTGAGACTCGGCCTCCTCCCTGGCCTGAGTCTCTAACTCGATCTCACGCTTCCTGGCATTCGCCTGAAGCTCAGTAAAGGTATGATAAGTGGAGTTTGACACAAACTCCCGGATCTCCCTCCTCAGAACACCCAAGTACCGGCTCATCCGAGCCTGCTCTGTGGCCACCAGCTCGGGGCAAAACATCGCCCTCTCATGGAACTTCCGCGTGATCGCCGCCACCGAATCAGTACCCTGCTTGAGGGTTAAGAACTCCTGAACCAATCGTTCCCGCTCCACCGGGGGAACATACTCCTCCCTGAACATGGTAGTGAATCCCTCCCATGTCACTGCCGCAGTCTCTGCCAAAGTGAAGTTCGCCGTCACGAACTTCCACCAGTCCTTTGCTCCCAGACGGAGCTGGTTCAAAGCGAACCGTACCCTCAGGTGCTCCGGGCATGAACAAGTGTAGAAGCACCCTTCTATATCTGCGATCCACCTCATCGCAGCAATCGGATCCTGCGTCCCATCGAACTCTGGTGGCTTCGTGTTGCTGAACTCTCGGAACAGCAACGAATCACCCCCCTGTGGCCTAGCAGCGGCCACAGCTGCGGTAGCTGCAGCGGTTGCAGCCTCAGTCAATGCGGCGTACCGTTCGTCGAACGTCTCCATCAGGGTGGTCTTGATAGACCCGAACATCTCCGGGATCTCAGCCCGGATCGCCGCCGCCACCTCCTCGTGGATCATCTGACGAATATCCTCGTCACTCACACCGCTCGTACTTGCCCCGTGCCGCGGTCTAACCATGATATCTCTGAAATACAACATAAAACTATCAGAGATTCTCCCGAGTATAATCGTACTCGACACGCAACCCTACTCAGTCCCAGATATCCAGGGATTCTTACTTGGGCCTCCCACTGACCCGGTGTCCTCGGTAGTACGGGCCCAATACTACCGACCACACCGCATCAATGTTCATCCCAAGCCCTCCTCCCCAAACTCCGGAGAGTGAGTACTCTACTTCAGATACGCTCTATCTACCCGCATACTAGCAAAGCATCTCATATAGGCAACTTCCCTAGACTAAGGCATCACAAATCAGGCCACTCTAGTCCTATCATGAATACCTAGTCTTCTAGCATGCATAACAATTCACATCATATAATATTGTAAGGTATTTTGGGGATCTTTACCGTTCGGGCGCTGACTGATCGTACACACTGCTTCTTTCTTGCTTACCACAAAACCATTTACAAAAGTTTCTGCCTTTATTTGAAAAGTTTCCTCAAATCCTCGGTTTGAGTTCAGTTACCCCCGAAGGTGCACCCGAATCCCTCAAACCAAGGCTCTGATACCAATTGTAACAACTCGAATTTTTCAAACAAATTTTTTTTTTCCATTTTAAAACGTAATTGTGTTCATTAAAAACAAGACATAAATAGTTAATTATTCAGTCAATACAATTATTCAAAATCCCAAGATCATAAAACCATCTTCAGTGTGTATCGATCATGCCGGCGCCTTCCCACGGTCATCGCTAGTACCTGAAATACATGCACAACAACTGTAAGCATAAATGCTTAGTGAGTTCCCCAATATACACTTACGCACATACGCCCTTCCAGGCCCTGACCTTCCGGTCCTCATAACATAATCGCCTTCCGGCCCGTAACATATTGCCTTCCGGCCCACATATCATATATAGCACATATAACATATAACATACCACATATAGCATACATATCACATATCATAACCGACCTTCCGGTCACACAGTCAAACCCTTCCGGGTGCAGTATAGTGAGAAGACTCACCTCGTAAATGCTGAAAACTAGCAACTCCTGAAATCACTCGTGCACAAACCAACGAGCTACCACCCTCCTATAACATTACATAACTCATTAGCACTCATATCATCTAAGTGTGACTATCCCTAAGAAGTCAGACTTAGGTCAACTCTGGTCAACGGTCAACGGTCAACTCGACTGGACTCGGCGAGTGCCATGGCGACTCGGCGAGTCTAGTCGTCCTCACAAATTCCTGAATATTCCCTTTCTACTCGTCGAGTATCCCTCTTGACTCGACGAGGTCCTCGTGGAAGAATCGCGGGGCCACCCCGACTCCACTCGCCGAGTCTGATGAACAACTCGGCGAGTCCCAGTAAATCTTCAAGCTACTCGCCGAGTCTGAAGAACAACTCGGCGAGTCCATGCCATGCAGACGAGTAACTGCTTCCTGAGATAAGTCTCGTCCCGAAATACACATGCATGGGACCTTCTGGACCTCTAAAGGTCCTAATACAAGATTATAGTCGTGGGATAACAAGGCATTACTTCATCAATTCACTAAATGGGTTCTATAAACCCTAATTTCATAAATACATCATTATAGCAGAGCATACACGAATTCTTACCTGGATGATGTATTCTCTTTAATCCCAATCCTCAGAATGTGACCCCTTGCTGCTCTTTTAGCCAATCCTTCCTCTTCCTTGCAC
The DNA here is from genome assembly GCF_002870075.4 of Lactuca sativa. Lineage (NCBI taxonomy): Eukaryota > Viridiplantae > Streptophyta > Magnoliopsida > Asterales > Asteraceae > Lactuca > Lactuca sativa. The sequence goes on from NC_056623.2 coordinate 11,751,512, forward strand.
ACCCACTCTTCTATAACCAACAATGGCCTAAGATCCTTGCTCCTGCTGCACTAATCGATTTAGGGTTCTTCTCAGAAGGCTAAAACGAACAATGACGGCCAATGGACCCCTTTTATACGTCCCAAACCTGAACGGTTAGGGTTTCCGCTAAACAGCGTCGACTCGCCGAGTCCATATCTGGACTCGTCGAGTCCAGTCGCGGACCCGCGACCAAGTCTGCGATCCTACTCGGCGAGTCTTGGCCCCAACTCGCCGAGTCCCCTCTTAAATCATCCAAAAACATAATTTAAACAATACCTGAGATTTCGGGCTGTTACATTAGGGTTCCACTATGGCTGATCTACTCGCCGAGTTGAGGGACCTTGACTCATTGATTAGGTAGCTTAAACCCTACGTATAATCTGTCCACTACTCGACGATTGAAGGTCACCAACTCGTCGAGTTACCCTTTTAAAATAAATACATTAATGAGTTAAATGCATACCAAAAACTAGGCGTTACACTAGTGATAGGCTAGGGATCTTCAGGAATTGCATGACAGAATTTCCTGATTATATGATGCCTGATAGCCTAGGGTTCTTCTTTATATGAAATTGATATCATTATTGTAGTTGCTTAGTGTATGCATCATAGTTGCACATAACTAAGATCTTATAACCTGAGAATGTTTCATTTGGCCTTATTTCCTGTTCTTCTCTGATGAAGGGCATAGGGTAGGATCGGATATTCGAATTTCTATAGGGTCCAGTGTTACGTATGGCTAGTATACACGAGTGCTGCAGGGTTAGTGGAAGTTTCATGGATGAGTTGTACAGGGTCCACCGACTACTCGTGTTGCTGGATGATGGTTAGTAGCTTTCTGTGAGTGGGCACAATGTATAGCAGGTCACCACGAGGAATGATTATCCACTCTTGGAGGAGTGAGAGCAGGACAAAGGTACACCTGAGATGTTGAGATTGGGAGATCGGGGGTCTCGGAAAAGCAGCTGCTTTATTTTATTGTGTTTAGCGTCAGTCGGCTCCTCTGCACGAATGCTGCTTGCTTTGTGCTTTGTGGAACTCATGAGCGATGTGGGTTAGCCATTAAGTTAACAGGTCAAGTCACATGTGAAAAAGGTTGGATATTCTCAGAGTGACAGGGTTAACCCTATTGTGCAGCTCTCCTTGGAGTTCAACTGTTGTATGGATGAGTTTGTTACTCGAATGATTATCTGAGCTTTGTTGCATGTGATTGTATTCATAAGATGGCTAACTGACATTACGAAGAGTTCTTCAGCAGCTGATGACAGAAGAGTGTGGGATCCTAGGATAGCCTAGTGAGTATTTAGTGTGGTTATTTCGTTGTTGAGCAAGTTTCAGGAGTATATTATGACTAGTTCTTAGAGGACCCGAAATGATTCTTGAGGAAAGTATGGATAGGTGTGAAAGGTAGTATTGGGCCCATACTACTAAAAGCACAGGATCCATACTCGAATCAAGGAAAGTTTTAGGGATTCTAAGAGCTGGTATGGAAGGGTGGCATGGTTGGATACCATGATTAACGGCAATGGCTCTGTTCCCTGTCGATCTTTTAGTTATGGTTGCTCAGCCATGGGGATGAGCTTGGTATGTGTTGTGAGCCCAGTTGAGTTATGGATTCAAGTTGTTGGTGCCAACCCAGTGAGCTTTAGTTTGAGGCCTCAGGGGTTTCACTCGAGGCTGGGAATGCGAGTTGTGGGACTCAGGAGGGGAGCGATGATTATGATCGGTTGAGTTTTTCAGCTGGAAGTAGAATGGTTGATTAATGGATTGGAATTTCATCATCTATGGCAAGGGTTGTACCCTTTCGGTTTTTCCGGGATTCGAAGGAGTGAGCATGCTTATGATCTCCAGGGTTAGGTTGTATTTTCAGCTCGGGGTTGGTTGATCGTAATATTTGGCAGCAGTATTTCACCGCAAGTCAGCACAGGTGGATCGATGAGGCATGGGTATCTTGCGAGGCAAGTTAGGTACCATATTCTCGAGTAGGCTGGGTGTCAGATTGTCTTTGAGATTGCAAGCAGGGATTAGTTCATGTCACCTGGGATCGAAGGGGAGTTTTCCTACATGCCTTCAGGTTGGTCAGGGTAACTCAAGAGGAAGAAGTAAGGATGTCTTTGAATTCCTTTGAGAGTGTGACATTTCCTGTATTCTTCGGGATGGTATCGGGAATTGTATTGTGTTGGAATTTTTTTGGATTGGGTAATTTATATTCCGAGTTGACTTTCAGCTATTTTTAGGTTATTGAGGGTCATTATATGCCAATCTCCATGCCAGAAGTCTTCAGCTGAAATTCAGTTTTCTCTTGGGTTTCGATTGATTTGTATCAGGAGGATCATTTTATGTACATTATTCATTCCATGGTCAGGAATAATCATACCTGGTTGAGCTGGTTTGAGTTGTGAGTTGATTTTGTAACCATTGGGTGGTAATTAGGACCCTAAGTGGGGGAGAATTGGGAATTCTCAGGCTGAGTATCAGGCATTGAAGGTTTTGTCAGTCGTCATTCGAACTGATGTTTTCAGATTTATTGGGAAGATATTGATTGGTGAACCTCTCCATAAGCGGGTATGTTCAACTCCAGGTGGGTTTGTGATTCTCTGGTTTAGGTGTCAGGATGTCCTCGACCATTGGTCATTAAGTTCGTCTTTCACCAGGAATTCCTCGAAGGATTCAAAAGGCGATAGTTAAGGGCAAGGAATGTGTCACCCACCCTCCAGTGCAGTGTGTTACGTTTCCCTTGGTCCTTGGGTATATTATCCCTCAGTAGTAGAGTGGAATTCCTTATTCATAGCATACTCGGGTTTGAAAACCTTTGAGATCACCTTGGAAGTCTTCTTGGGCTAGTTTTGTGTGGGTAGGATCTGTGCAGTCTCAATCAAGTACGGGATGTTGTTTTGATCAGTGATGTGGACATCTTCTGTTATTGATGGAGGTGGTGTGTTGCTTTATCTCGGGAAATCTTTCCTTTTGGATGAGGTTTGAGTTTCCCAAAGAATATGCACAGTTTTATTGGGTCATATCCTTTGAATTAGGTCAAGAGTTCGACTATTGTACTATCCTCGAGTTGGGTGCGACCATGGGTTCGTAAGGTTTTGCTTGGGTAGCAGCTTGTTCTATAAGTGAATCGTACATGGTAGGGTTGTAGCATAGTGGTGCGTGTTTAGTGTTTTATGGGACGGTGATTAGGTCCCCTCAAGGCAGTGAGAGGAAGAGAGTATATTTAGGACCCATAAGGTTGGACAAGCAATGTAACACTGACAAGGTCGGTATGAGATCAGGAGCATTCTAGTCATGGATTATGGGCCTAATGGTCATGATTATTCATTTAATCTGTTTATGATACTCTCGGTAGTGATGCGTTGATGGGGATTAGAGAACCCATAAACCAGTTGGTTTGGATAGGGAACGATCAAGGGTCGTTGGTAGGGCCAGTCAGGTATCAGAATGAATATGTGGAATGTTTGCTCCATATTTCTGTTTGTTCGCAAGTTGTTGTTAGGTATCAGATGAAATGCGGAAGTTCTTGGTTTGATCATCTTCTTTCGTCTGGTCGGAGGTTGGTAATGGCATGGCAGAGAGTCAAATGTTATACTAAGGTTTGGTGTATCATATGGATTCAAAATGGGAGAGGTTCACTACCGACCTGTTTAAGGATCTTTTCTGCATGATTTATGGTATCTTCAATCAGAAACTTGGGGTGAATTCATGGATGGACATTTTGGGATGGCTTATAGTGGAAACTTGCATTGGGAATCATAGATGTATCCGTGTGAGGCCTGCATTCTGGAGGTCAGTGAGGTAAGTGGGGGAATCATTTGGTTTGTGGTGCGAGTCGCGAGTTTCAGGCGAAAGGTGTGATGTTATCGATGGTGAAATTGAGGGTTGCTGGGTTAGAATGTCCCTGTCTTTCAGGTTCTGGGAACTGGGTTAGAGCTTTCTCTTGATTGTCTATGGCGACACATTGTATTTGGGTGGGTTGAGGTGGTCCTGCTCTATACAGTAAGCCAAGACACCCGGCGCATGCCGATTGTGAGTCGTAGGCACGAAGGCTCAGGGGAAGCGGTAGGATCAAGGAGGTAGGCCAACAAACCCTAATAATTTCAACTCGATGGATGATTGGATTCGATGTATTAGTATTCCAGCCCGAGGCTGATCGGGCCAGTCATGGGTGTTTGTGGTTATGGGCTAGCAGTGATGTGTACATTGGTTCGAGAGTTAAAGGAAGCATTGTCGGTCGGCACAAGAAGGTTCATCTCCCAGTTGTCTAAGCCCATAACCATTATTTGTATGTATTTGACCCGAGAGTAGCATGGTCCATTTGGGTTGCATGGCATCGAAACAATTGGATAGACAAAATGAGAAAAAGGATACTTATGATTTATATTAATATATTATAAGGTCTAATATATTAATATGAAATCATATTATTTAACTAGTATTGATCAAAAATTAATTTAGAATTAATTTAGTGATCAAAAGGAACTAATTAAATATGTACTCTTATATATATATATATAGGATGGTCCAAGTTCATTAAGGTTGGGCTAAGCTTTCGTAGATAGTCCATGGAGTTTTAACCCATGGATCCTATGGAAATGAAAGGTCATGGGTATTAGGGTTTACATGAATGCAACCCTAATCCTCCACACTATATAAATAGGTCTCTAGTTCATGAAATTGGCACTAGTGCATACACAAAAGAGGGCAAGGCCGATTTTCATAGAGTTAACCTAAGTATCCTTTTTCCTCAAGTTATTCAAAGTGTTTTCGGTGTTGTGTGAACCATTTGAGGTGCAAAACTTGGGGCACTAAGCTCTTAAAGGTTCAAGACTTCAAGCTCCATAAAAAGGTATGTCATTCTACTAGATTCTTGTATTGTATATACTTCATATTATGCTAGTTAGGATGAAACCTTGGAATATTGAATATTTGTATGTATAATAGAGAAAACATAGATCCAACATTTATAGGGTTGCATGTACACCATAGGAGTGTTAGAATGCTCAAAACCCATCAATTTTGTCATCAGAATTAGCTTTCTCTAGAAGGATTATCGAACCTCTTTTGTGGAGTAACGAGTTGTCGGAAACAGAGTATGACTTGTGGTTTTGCTTTCTGGTAGGAACCTCAGGTTTCCAGGGTTGAGTAGTCCATTTAGATAGTAAAGGGAAAAGAATTAGCAATTGTTAATATGGTGTTTTTCTGGGAGTCAGACCAAATTCAAGTTTCCAGATTGCAAATTTTCAGGTGAAGTAGGGTTGATTGGCTGTGTGGGATTATGGATTTATTTTTCTTCAGGTTGGAATTTTCTGTTGGGTTTAGTCTCCTTAGAAGATCGTTTTATGTCATGGTTGTGGATATGCCCCTCAGGATGTCGGGTTGTCGGGGATGGTAAGGAATGATTTCGAGGACGAAATCGAATTTAAGTGGGGGAGAGTTGTAACACCCCATCTTTCAAGTAACTTCAAATTCATCCCTTGGACTTTGAATTAGGTCTTTTTGACCCTAGGTTGGGAAAGAAGTGGCAAAGGGAGGCCCTAGTGGCAAAAAGATAATTTTGGTAACTTGAGTAGTACGATGGACGTACATGTGAGTACGCTAAGCGTACAAGGGCGTGCCCTAGTACGCTGGGCGTACACATATGTACGTTGGGTGTACGAGTGCCATGGAGAAACCCTAACATTTAGGGTTTAGGTTATATACTGTCCTTATGATCTCATTACCTTCTATCATTCCTGCCTCCATAGTTTTGAGCCGTTTTCCCCAAACACTAGCCTCTCTTTTGTGTGCGAGAGCTAAGAGTGTGCCTCTTGGGTAGTTGGAGAAGAAGTTAGTGCATCAAACGATTCAAGGAAGGAATAAAGCTTGTAGATCTAGAGTTATCACCATCTTGGGAAGCTTTAGAAGGTATAAAGTTGATGGGTTTTGAGCATTACAACATTCCTATGGTGCACATGCAACCCTAATTGCATTAGATCTTGGTTTTTCTCAAGTTATACGTGCAAATTAATTTTCCAAAGCAAAACCCTAATCTAGCATACAAGAAAACGAAATCTAATCATATTAGGGTTTAGAAGAATACCTTTCTTGTTGATAGCTTGATCTTGGCCTTCAGGAGCTTAGTGCCTCAAGCGTTGCACCTCTAATGGAGTCACAAACACCACTTAGCAAAGGATGAACAAGAAAGAGGTAATAAAGGATTTAAGATTTCGGCTAGGGTTCTTCAAGAATGAATAGGGCTGAAAATCATAAGCCAAGGGTTCCTTATATAGCTGAGCAGCTAGGGTTTTAGATGGAAACCCTAATCCTCCGCTTAAGCCTTAAGCAATACATGAAATCCTTCTAGAAAGCCCCTTGGACGAAATCTCTATGGGATTCCCATATATTTCGTCCATTCCTTCTTTAGGGGTCCATCCGCCCAACTTGCAACTATCAATGATTCGAAATATCAGTCCCCTTACTTTTAATTAGTTTCTTTTGATCACTAAATTAATTCCAAATTAATTTTTGATCAATACTAATTAATTAATATGATTTCTCAATTAATATATTATCCTTATAATATATTAATAAATCATTTATCAACCTCTTTCTCCATAATTCATCCTGTTAAGTTGTTATGGTGAAGGCAATCCAAAAGGGCCATGCTACTATCAAAACAAGTACATACCAATTATAGTTATGGGCTTAGACACCTAATCCAACAAAAGCTTCTACCTTTATGCTTGGATTGTGTAGATCTTATTTTGGTTACTTTTTGGCATTCTTCTTGTCGCAAGAGTCCTAATATTGTGCATGCTTTGTTTTGGTCAAGTTAAGCTGTCCTTTCAGACCCTAGGATGGGTACTAAGGCATAAAAATAAGGTCCCTTGAGCTAGTTTGGTCCCTAGTTCTTTGTAAGAGGTCTTAATGGATTAAGAACATGTATTAAGCCCTTTTTAGTCGTACAAAGTCTTAAAGTTTGAGACTTTATGGTTCTAGAGCACATTTGAGTAGTGGATCCAAAATTTGGGCTTAAGTGCTTAAGCCATTAATCACTTATCATGGTTTTGGTCTTTGCGACGCTACACCCCGCGTAAGTTGTTGTACGCCCCATGTTCGGAGTCAAACCCCCCGTAATCGGTCAATGCAAGGCGATGTACGCCCAACATACTGAAGCGGTACGCCTCGCGTATGTCCCTTGTTGGGCTTCGGACTTTAGGCTTCGGGTATTAGGCCATCTGTTGGGCTTTGATACTTGGGCCCTAATGGTTTATCTGGATGGGTGTGTCTTAGGCTAGGTAGAGGACCAGACCTTTGGATAAGGCTCAATAGTGATTTGGGCCCAATTTGGAAAATTAGGTCAAGGGTGGCTTGAAGTGGTTCAGGCCTTTGGATCAAGATTTGGGTTTGGCTTGCATTGGGTTGTGATGGACCATTTGGGATTTTATGGTTTGGGCTTTTAGCTTGCTGGATCTTCTTGAGTGAAGGCTATTAGGCCTAATTTGGAAAATTGGGCCATAATTGGACTTAAGGAGTTTATTTTGATATTTGACCTTGTGTCATTTAATTTGGGCCTTGGCTTTGGGTCAGGCTTGAGGAAGGGTAAAAAGGTCTTTTACCCTAATTTGGACTCATTGTATGAGTCAGCAACTAGATATTGATGGAATGTCATTTCAGAATTTGTTAGCGCGTGTGTGATAGCGGATCTGCAATCATAGATTATTCATGGAATCAGCTTCGTTGGAGTGTTGTCTTGATAATGGTTGTTTGGGATCTGGCAGGCAGTGGTTAGGGATCGTCTGCGTGCTTCTGCAGCGCGAGGTGAGTTTTCCTCACAGTACTAGTAGGGTTGAAGGCACCAATGTTGGCCCTTTGGATTGTTATCCCCTGGTTATTGTATGCTTGTATGTTGTTATGATCTGTTAGATCGGTATCCTGGTAGATAGTATGTTGTTATGTTGTTATGATCTGTAGATCGGTATCCTGGTAGATTGGATGATGTTATGCTTGGTGATCTATTAGATCTGCCTTAGTATGGTTGGGTTAAGACTGTATTGCTTTGTGCTTCCAGTCAACAAACCCAGAAACGTTTATATCGGTACATTATATGTATGCTTATCTATTATATGTCGACATGGCTTGTGTGTGTGGTTGGGTTGAGGCGGGAATGCTTTGTGCTGAAGGCCAACATACCCACGGCGGCCCGGTAGATTGATGGCCCATCGGGGCGTATCAGTCAGGTAGAAGGCCCGGAGAACGGTCTAGACAAGCTGAAGGCCCAGTGAGGCAGACCAGACATGCTGAAGGTTCTAAGAGCGGCCCAGACAGGCTGAAGGCCCGATGAGGCGGTCCAAACATGATGAAGGCTCTGAGAGTAGTCCAGATAGGCTGAAGGCCCGGTGACATGGTCCAGTCATGCTGAAGACTCTATATGCATGTTGTTCTTTGTATATGTGCTACTGTTTGTGTGTTGGTACTTTGGAGGAACTCACTAAGCTTTGTGCTTACGATTTCATTTTATTGTTTCAGGTGCTTCAGATGGTTTGGCAAGGCAAAGGCGTGACCGTACACATCCTCGCGATTTGGACTTATGGTTTTTGGGAAACTCTGATAATATGCATGTTTAGAAAACTACGTACAAATGATTCCGTTTTTAAATAAATGTTTTGGAAACAACAGTTTTGTAAACACTTTTACAGAAAATGATTGTTTTGGAAAGTTTAAAGTTTACCAAAATTTTCTGGATGTTACAGCCCAAATACGCGCCCCGATCATTGTGTCCAAAATAGGGCTTCCTGTTTCCAGGGTTTCCTACATACAATCATAACTAGGGTTAGTGTTCCACCCTTAACCCCCCTTAGGGACTTAATTCATTAATGTTCAACACTGCATTAAGTTAATCGTATGGCATTATCGAGTATAACTTAAAGTCCAATTAACAGTTCAATGCGGGTCCCGACAAAACTCAAGAACTGGGGTTTTCTTGACATTAGGGTTTTTTAAACCCTAGTTAGGGTTTCCAACCAAACCACGTGCCACTCGGTCTAAACTTAGATGCTTAGGTCATTTAGTGTTTTAGAAAGTCAGACACCACCCACTGCCACCTCGGACAGTGGTGGTCAACAGCGGTCCATGGCGGCAGCCACCCACTCGCGGTGGTGGTGGCAGTTTCGATTTAGAATCCGACCAAACAACTCCCACTAAAACAACAACACATAAAACACACATACACACAATATTATATGCACACAACCACCTCACATGGTGGCTGGTGGTGGGAGGAACTGGCAACAAGGCGGAAACCACCATGGTTAGCTGCCATGGTGGTTTTCTTCATTTTTCCGGTCAACAAAACACACACACACACATGCCTCATAAACTTGCACAGAAGCACATACGCACACGTGAAACACAAACACAGCCGCACCTACGCTCTTGAAGGAGAACGGGGGCTGGAGGTTGCAGCAAAATGACAGCCGCATAGAGCGGAGGCGGCGACATAGCAACAAAAGAAAATAGAGAAGATGAGGGGGGATTTGCGCCATTACCGTAGAATGGCAGCAGTGACCACGAGCTTCCGTTCTACTGACCTCCCCACTGTCATGACGTCAACCTTGTCTTCGCCGACAGCAGGAGTAGCGGTGGTTCAAATCAGTAGTATTGGTGACGGAGGCGGCTGGAGATGTGGAGGGATAAGGTGGCGGGTCTCCAATACATTAGGGATAGGGTTTGGTTAAGTGAGAGTACAAGGGAGGGGGTGTCGGGTTTTAGTCCCTCCTCCTACTTTCAAACTTATTTCATTTTATTCACTTTTAGCCCCTACCATCAAAACATTTTCAGATTAAGTCCATTAATTACCAAACAGCCCCCAGCTTCCATAATTCTATTCATAACTAGTCCGAAAGTTACACTTTAACCCCCACTTTCTAGAATTTATAACATTTAACTCCTTGAGGCTGACACTCTGATAAATTATTACGGATTTAGGGCTAAAATAAATAAATAGTAAATATGAAAATACATCTCGGGGTTTTAGGGTTTATTTGGGCAGATAAATTCGACATGCCATGTATTTTAATCAATTTTTTATATATATACTCATCCAACTGAGAAAACATCTTACGGTTTATTATTTATTTATTTTATTTTATTTAAACGAGATGTTACATATTGTAAGTACGTCATGAGATTATATAGTCCACGATATCTGGGCAAACCTACTTCTGGTGACGTCCAACATTTATATGCTCAACATTCGAATATGCACAGCTTCCATCGAATGTTAGGAAGCCCAGATTGTCTCCACTGGGAATGGGGAAATTGTCGGAATGCCTATCAATGCTAATATACCCGATGCGATCATGGTTATGCAACTATCATACTTGAATCAGTGGCCTGACAATATTTGTGGGAACATGTCTCTGTTATTCGATGACGTGTATAACGAGACTGCCCCATATTCTTCCTTTCAAATGTGTGGAACATCATATTGGAACATGTATTATCATATAGACGGGATCTATCTGTAGCGCGCTTGTTTTGTGAAGTTACTGTCTTATCAACATGATCGCTAAAGGTTGAAGTTTAAGAGAGCTTAAGAAAAAGCAAGAAAGGATCTTAAACTAGCGTTTGGTGCTCTTAAAAACGTTGTAATATTCTTAAATAACCTGCACCTTATATGGAGGAGAAGAAGATGAGTGACGTGATGTATACTTGTCTCATATTGCATAATATGATTCTCGAAGACGAAAGAAATGCAATATGTGAGTATAACAAAAACGAGATTGTTCCATCAACACGAGCTTTTGAGATTGGAAGCGATGAGTACTTGGCAAGGAAGGCAGTAATTAATGATGTGTGAGACCCATCATGTTCTTCGTCAAGACTTGACGAAACATATTTGGACCTTTGACCACATCGATTTTAACGTAGAACCAGTCAATGATTTAGACGGTTAATTTTCTGATAAAGATGTCCTACAGGTCTATCTACGTTTGATAATTTTAATTTCCATTTTTATATTTTTAAATTCTATTTTATTGTTTTTTTGGTGTGTTTGTTCTAATTTTCTTTGAAGTTTAACGAAATTTTAGTTTTAAAATAATCTGGGTAAATTGATTATTTTTAATATAAATTAAATTTAAGAAAAAAAAATAACTTGACAAGCGTGACAACTCACACCATGTAAATTACAAATTTTTGTTGTAGTGTAGTAAATCAGATGTGGCACCTATATAGACCGTAGCAAGTGTGACACTACTCCCTTCGGTCCCTCCACTTTTAGTTGTAAATCTCCACAACTTATATCTTTGGCCCCTCCGGTTTTAGTGGTAAATCAATTTCCACATCTTCTTTTTTGAGGCTGAAGGTGTGTAAGATGTGCCACCGTACGGGATCCGGAAAAAAATAAGACTTGAAATTTTACCAAAAATTGTATAGTAAAAATGACAATATATAGAATTTTATGCCTGCAATATCGGAAATAATTTTTGTATCAATTGGCAAGGAGCGCCGTATAAACCCTTTCCTTGTAGATGACGTAGGTTCGAATCCTTGTTTCTGTTTTCTCTTTGTTTTTTAAATTACTCTGTTTTTTAGTAATATATAAAGTTTATGTGTATTGTAGATGAGTTCTATTTCACCTGGTCAATAGCATTAAATCAATGTCTTAAAAGCCAGTTTGAACCGGCTGATCAAACTGGTTGGACCGGGAGAGGGAGCGGTTCAATTATAATCGGGTTTACATTGATTTCTGAATTGGATTAAACCAGTCGGTTTTTAGAAAAAACTGATTGAACCAGGCAAAATAAATCGGTTGAACCGGTTAAACCGAATAAAAACATACGAGAAAAAATCATTTACATAATAAACTTTGTTGATTTTTTTCAAATCTATTTAGTTTTCTCTAAATAAAATATATGGTAAATGTTATAAATTCATTTGATGTGTTTGTATTTATCAAAAACTATATTTCGTTACGATATTATACTTTATTTTCTTTTTGACATATATAGATTGATGTAAAACACTAAAATTTATGGTTATGTATTATTTTAATGTATTTGGATTCATCTACAACTTATTTTTTATGTGTATTTTTTATGTTTAAACTTTTAAACATCAAATTCATAATTTATATATGTATGTATATATAGGAAAATAGAAAAAAAAAAAAAAAAACATGAAAAATATAGAAATCGATTCACATGGCGGTCGAACTGGTTGAACCAGGAACCGGTCACAATACCAGTTCAACTAAAAAATCGGTTTTTAAAACATTGCATTAAATCTTCTTTTTCGTTTTAATAAATAGCAAAGTTATTATGTTTTTTATTAATCAATTTTTTTTCTTCCTCTTACCCAATTTTGAATCTTCAAAATGTTCATTATTAAATGTTTATTTATTTATTTATTCTTAGTCGCACTCGATTTGTTTATTCTTCATTTTTTCGTAATTATTTTTTATAATTAACCATTTATTTTTTCTTTTTAACTCGTGCTCACCCAACTTCATTGATCATTTTTTTGTTGATACATTTTTTTCTAGTTAACTCCTTCATATTAATTGATTAGAACATGTGACACATTAGTAGTACTAACACATTTTGTTTATTATATTATATACATATATAAAAATTATATTGAGGGCCTATTTTTATCTTTTTGCACAGGGCTCTTCCGACCGCCCTGCCTTTTCTTTTCGATTTCCACCTCGACGTTACCTTCAGAGAATCAATTACAGAACTTATATATTTTGGCCCTTGAGGTTTTACTGATAAATCAGTTAATATCTTTAAGTAAATAAGGTTTCATAATTTATATATTTGACCCCTTAACTTTTATAAATTTACATTTAGGCCCCTCAACTTTTATAAATGTACATTCATATGTTATTTTTAAGTAATACATTTCCAGAACTTATATCCTCGGCCCTCAACTTTTAGTGGTAAATCAATTTCCACCTCTTCTTTTCGATTTCCACCTACACGTTACCTTTAATGAATCAATTACAGAACATAAATATTTGGCCCTTCAGTTTTTACTGATAAACCAGTTAATATCTTTAAGTAAATAAGGTTTCATAATTTATAAAGTAGGCCCCTTAACTTTTATAAATTTACATTTAACTATTTTTAGTTAGAGTAAATTACACGAATGGTCCCTATGGTTTAGGGTAATTTATATGTTTGGTCCCTAACATATTTTTTTAACTCGAAAGGTCCTTATTGTTTGTTTTTGTTACGCGCTTAGTCCCTGTCTTACCTAAACAAACTATTTTTCCTTTGAATTTTTTAATTTATTTAAATAAACACACCCGAACTCTACCCCTTCACCTTACCTTACCTATCCCGTTATTTTTTCTCTATTTAAATAATAGTTTTTTTAAGTAAGACAGGGACCAAGTGCGTAACAAAAACAAACAGTAGGGACCAAGCGCGTAAAAAAAACAAAAGGTAGGGACCTTCCGAGTTAAAAAAATAAGTTAGGGACCAAACGTGCAAATTACCCTAAACCATAGGGACCATTCGTGTAATTTACTCTTTTAGTTAATTTATTTATGTTTTAGTTTTCCTTTTAAATTTATTTTGCTTTTATAAATGTAAAATAATTTTATTTAAGGGGTGCACTTTTACTTTTCACACAAAACATTTAAAATCAACGGACCATAAATACAAATCGACACATGAGTTTTTTCTACTTTCTTGTCGATACACATTTACATGGTTCAACTTCATATTAAACCTCTTAAAATTTTGAATAACCTAGAAGAAAAATACTGTGAAATTTATCTGAAAAAAGATTGAAATTTTAGTGTTTAAATTTCACTGTAAATATCCAATAGACTATATGGAACATTTATCAAAGTAGGTTATTTTTTAAATAAAAATGTTCCTAATGATAATAATAATAATAATAACAATAATAATAATAATAATCTAAAAAGTATTTTATTGAAATCATAAGTTTTAGTAGATTTGAATTTGAAACAAAAAAATTAATAAAAAACATCAAAAAGTTTAAAAATTCCTTTGTATAGTGAATTCCAACGAAATTTAATTTGACAAGAAAATGGAACAAAACAAGATATGAAATCAAATCAACTAAAATTTACAATTCTATTTCATCAAATTATTTTGAATTCTATAAATCACAACCATTCAATTTCTTTAAATGATATGAGACGATCACGTCAAGAAAATGCAAGGAAAGAAAAAGACAAAGTCCAATCCTATGATGGGTCACATTGTTCATTATGAAGTGGAAAGGTGTCAAGCTTTTACTTGTTTTGCTGGTACAAATTCTATCTATATGTGGGTGTTGGTGAATTGTGAACGGTGACAAAAAAATATGAAACTTCTGTTAGTTTGTATATGGGTGGTGGGTATAGATTAGATCAAAATTTAAGGAAATTAGGTGTGGGCAACGTTTACGGAGGCGTTTTTACGCGTTATGACAGCACAATCACCGTCCCTCTTTACCGTTTTTGCGCATTATAAGCATGCTCGTTGTTTCCCATTACAACCACAACATCCTATAACGCCTGTGTTCTTCTTTATTCTTCTAAAAACGTCGTTGGGCGTCGCCAACACCAACCAGTCTAATGAAATTCACTTGATGATATTACAAATATTTGAGTATTGAACTGATGCTTAGATCTTTAACAATTATATATATATATATATATATATATATATATATATATATATATATATATATATATATATATATATATATATATATATATATATATATATGGTTAGGTTATTTTGTTTTCACTATCTATTATGGACATGTGTGATTGATTCTGGACCAATCATTTTAGTTATTTTAAGAAAGTAATTAATGCATATTACATGTTGAAGATATAATGGATATTAATTACATCTTCAACATTTAATATGCATTAATTACTTTCTTAAAATAACTAAAATGATTGGTCCAGAATTAATCATACAAGCACACAATAGATAGTGAAAACATTTGAACCTAAGTCTATATATATATATATATATATATATATATATATATATATATATATATATATATATATATATATATATATATATATATATATATATATATATAGTGGCGGACGCAGACTGTTTTAGTAGGGGTGTCCCTCGTATTTCAAGTGGGTGCACCTAATAGAAAAAACCACTACGTGCCGGAAATTGAGCAGTGGCCTGGACCCCAAATACCCCACTAAGGTTTGCCACTATATATATATATATATATATATATATATATATATATATATATATATATATATATATATATATATATATATATATATATATATAGACACACACACACACTATCAAAATGATATTTTTTCTCGAAATTCGTATTGTGAAATCGAGTCCGGATTCCAAAGTTGGCAAAATGGAGTTGCTTTTTTTTTGTTTAACACTTTTACCTAACCATTTTATTTTCATCTATCACTTAATTATCATATCAACATTTATCTAACTAGTTATGATTTTTTACATACCACTCAAAATAATTAGACTTCTAACATATTTTTTGTTAATGTATCCCTCTAGGAATATGTTAAAGATAACGAGATGGTTATCTAAAAGACAACATAATTAACGGTCGCTACCCAACATAAGTGTTAGGTCCGGGCCCTCGTCCTCGCAGTCTTGCACTGAGAGCTCGACGCTCTGGTGCCAAGGTCCAATCCAAAACAGAAGGTTCTGGTCTGTAACAAGCCAAAATAGTACCAACCATTCCCAGTGCGGCAAGTGTAGCGCTCAGAGCACTGCCCTTGGGTAGTTCTGCACCAATAGCAGATAACTGCTAGTGGTGCACGCCCTGCCATTGGGACGCCTCCACGTACCGACAGTCAAGACGAGACAAAAAGTATTGTCAGGCACATGCTCCTCTGGTGACAGGTATAGTGGAATCCCCTCTTCTCCAGAAGGAGGGATCGTCTCCTCCTCTCCCATAACCTAAACCCTAATTCTCCCATTCTCTCATATAATTACTGACTAAACCATCGGAGCCTCGTTTCGGGACCCCCTCCCGGACGACGACAAACGTCGGTTCTTTCTTTGTTGTGATTCCCAGGCTTAACCCAGACGAAATCACCACACATAGTGTTAAGCTCGAAGACAAATCACAATATTTGGCACCATCCAGGCGTGTACCCAAAATTACACAACCTCAAAACGACCCTACACGGTGGGAATGAAGTGAAAGGAACCTGCGGTGTCCGGCGGAGGAGAAACAAAGCCCGCTTAGGCCAATGTCGTCGCTCGACGAAACACAACCATTTGCGTCAGACAGACAAACCTCCACACCCACGCTAACAACACATACATCACGTCTGGTAATGGGAAACATAGTGGAAACAATTGTTGCCCTATGGCGACCGTCACTCGTCATAATATGTCAGCCGATTACAACTATGACCACAACGCCTCAGTCGAAAATTGCTCAACAGTCGCAACCACCGACCCATCGGTTACAACTGCCAACTCAGCAGTCGCAACCGACGATTTCTCAACCGCAATCGTTATCGCAGCAGGCGGGGACAAACACGTTGTCCCCATGGACCACACTCTCCTCTACACAATACCCAATTTCAAGCTATCAATTCTCTCCAGTAGCAGGATTGTCACACATCCCACTCTTCACTCAACAACCTCCGATGATCAACCCTTATTTCCAGCAGTTCCATAGACCCATCCCTTAAACACCTTGTCGCAAGAATCCAACTCCCAATTTCTATCGGCGCAACAACTTAATACCTATGCTCAAGAGTCTAAGGGGTCAATTTCGACCATGCTTTAGTGGCCGGAAGCAAGCTCGCAACTGCAGCAAAGCACACAATTGATCTCCCAACATCAACTATACATCTCACAAGCAACACCGTACAACTAAGTGTACGGAAACCCGTACTACGCTCAATAGTTTATGATGTAAGGTGGTTTTCTACACTCTCGCATGGAAAACCCGGTGAGAAGCATCAGCTCTGCTTTCTGCCAGGAGCTCTTGTAGTATGAGATACCACACTCAGCAATGAAACCACTCATCACCAAGGACCAACCACTGGTGCTGCTACTAGAACCAATCTAAAGAATGAATCTCAATACTGTGCTATCAGACACTAGAAGAATGACCATGCCCGGTTGGAAATATACTCTGATTTCCATAACCATAAGCCCCAACTTCCCTTCAAATGTCCCTTCCAACACTGGGCACCTGATCAGCTCCCGACCCAAAAGTTGAATCTCCAAGGCTACCCTAGTCCATCCGGCAATACGACTTCACAGTCGTCCTATCCAACTAAGTTGTCGAAACCAATCACACTGAAATCCAAAATCATGAAGTTTGCTTTACCCCAAGTGATTACTACAACTGATTTGAAATCTCTCCCCACATACGACCTCGGTCATCTACTACTTGCTAATTCATGCGTGTCGTGGTCCTCCTCAAACCAACGAACCAATTCACCCAAGTCTAAAAACATCATATGGAAAACACATCCCACTAAGAATGAAATCCATCTGCAAAATCCTAGATTCCATCCTACTCGTCCTCCACACAGATAGATCCAAACTCAAACACAAGAGTCTGGTCTGACACAAAATTGGAATCACTCGTCCCAATTTGATACTTAACTCCTGACCCGTGTTCCACGAATCTATGCTTGCATTACACCTCGATCCTTCCGATTTGCGACAACCCTTCCCTAACGCAAAACATAACAGTTCCCGACCATCGCTGAGACACCAGTCTCAACCCTGGTCCGGCCACTAGGTTCCCGTAGACTCAATTGGCAAGGCTACCCAGGCCTAAGATCCCATTTGCGTCACACTCTGACTAGTGAATGCTACGGCTCCCCGCAGTCTTACAACACTCTCTTACTGACTGATGAGTGCTAAGGCTCCCCACAGTCTTACAACATTCTCTCACTGACTACTGAGTGCTACGGCTCCCCATAGTCTTATGATACTCTCTCTTACCGACTCGTGAGTTCTACGGCTCCCCGCAATCTTACAATACTCTCTCTCCCTGACTCATGGATGCTACGGCTCCCCACAGTCTTGCGATACTCTCTCTCACTGACTCGTGGATCCTACGGGTCTCCGTAGTCTAATAACACTCTCTCATAGACTAGTGAATGCTACGAATCTCCTTAGTCT
Organism: Lactuca sativa; assembly: GCF_002870075.4. Classification (NCBI taxonomy): domain Eukaryota; kingdom Viridiplantae; phylum Streptophyta; class Magnoliopsida; order Asterales; family Asteraceae; genus Lactuca; species Lactuca sativa. The sequence goes on from NC_056623.2 coordinate 11,769,667, forward strand.
TACAACACTCTCTCACTGACTAGTGAATGCTACGGCTCTCTATAGTCTTACAACACTTTCTCACTCGCCGTGGGCTCACCCCACGGTTTTACCTAACAGTCCTAAGTGATTACTCCCACTTGGATCCATTCACGCTCTTATCACCCCACAATCTCATCATCAAGCTTTCACCATACTGCTTTCACTAACTCATGCTCTGCGGCCCAACATGTTGGCTTTTGAGCACTATAACACTCCTATGGTGCACATGCAACCCTAAATGCTATGGATCTATGTTTTCTCTAATTATACATGCATATTTTCAATTTTCCAAATCATTGTCCTAACTAGCATACAAATTGCCAGATGAATAATACATCTAGTTAGATGACATACCTTTTAGAAGGACTAGTAGTTCTTGACCTTTGAAAGCTTGAGCACCTCAAGTGTGATGCTTCTAATGGTTCACAAACACCAATATGCAAGAGGAGGCTTGAGAGAATATATTACTAGCACAAAATCAACTTCACCCTCTTGGAAAGTAAGTGACAACGGATTTTGGCTCTAGGAGGGGCTTATTTATAGTGTAGCAAGTGTTAGGATTACACCTCGTAAACCCTAATGCTCCATGACCTTCCACATTCTTATGCTCCATGGGTTTAACCTCCATGGACTATCCATGGATTATATAGTTGGTTTTAGCCCGTCTATAAGTTCATGGATCATTGGCCCACACTATAAGAATCATTGATTTACATAATCAATCCCCATATATTTAATTCTTGACCAATACTAATTAAATAATATGATTTCATATTAATATATTATACTTGTAATATATTAATAAATCATAAATAACCTTATTCTCAAAAGTCTATCATATCAAATTGCACTGGTGAAGGCAACCCAAAAGGACCATGCTACAATCGGGTCAAGTACATCCCAGTTATAGTTATGGGATTAGACACCAAATCCAACAGTCTCCCACTTGGATAAGTGTAATAACTAAAACTGCCAATGTGACTCCAGGCTCCGACTTAGCAATCGTCAGCTTTCACAAGCCGCTGTCGAACTCTGACCTAGTCGGTGACGCGTCCTTTAGATAAGGGATCATATACTCCTCTGTTCTCAAGATATCTATGCAGACAAATAGACAGAACATAACCATACTTATTGTCCTGCAATTTGTTTCCCGATTTCTGATTCGTCTGACATAGAACATAACTGAACATATCAATTTAGTTTTGATCGGGCCCGACACATAGTCAAAACAGAATCATCGAGGGGCCCAAGATATCGCTTTTAACATCAAGTTGCTGATGTATTTTCTAACATCAAGTTACTGGTGCGTTTTCGTGCTATCAATGAACAACCAACTCATAGTCAATAACTCATATATCTTGGTTTGAAGACTATATGATATTAGCGTCTCACAATTACTCGTGATAAATTCCATGTGGTAATTCAGGTGAGCACGGGTTGAATCTAATACTCAAATCTTATTTTAGGAGCATTCATGAATGGTGTAGCAAACTCTTGCTATGTTTAACACCTTAGACAATCTACAAGCCAACTCATGACAACCTTTTTTCATATTTACTTCTAACGTATGATCGAATGTGGATGGTTTGAATAATTTAATTATTCTGGAAGTCTAAGCATGCAATGTGAAACAATAGTAAATAATTGACACAAGACGGTAACTTTACTTATAAATAAAAACCCTTTTATTTAATCATCAAATGTCAATTACATTTTAGCTATTACAAGTTTCTATTTATCTAACCACTAAAACTAATATCGTTCATTAGCCCAATGCCCCTTGCATGCTGCAAGTGCTTAACCCTAGTCAGTCCCTTTGTAAGAGGATCTGCTGGGTTGTCCTCTGACGATATCCCCTTTACCACGAGGTATCCTTCTTCTACTTGATGTCTTATGAAGTGGTACTTTCTGTCGATATGCCTAGGGGTGGCAACTCTCGACCCAACCCGTAACCCGACACGAAAATAAGCGGGTTAGGGTTGAGATTCTGACCCGCCAACCTGTCAACCCGTCAACCCGCCAACCTGTTTATTTCATCGGGATGGACATTACTGCTAAGGGGTTTCCTCAACAATAGATATCCTAAAGGAAACCATGAGGGGGATAGAGTACACTGGTGAACACATCGTTCACAACACCTACAGGTTATGAACCTGCTAGCGTTCCACAAGACTTTCTAGAAGGAGTTTGTGGTCGTTATCCATACTCCGCTAAATAACTAGATTAACAACAACAACATCGAGGCCTCTCATCTGTTTATTACACACCAACTATCTACCCATGTTCTACCCAACATATTAGTAGATAAAAATATATATTTTTATACATAGTTTAAAACCTATATAGCATTTTCATTCAATATATATTCCACATAACAGATGAGGCACACCCACATAACACGTATTTCATAGAAAACAAATCAGATCTATGAGATTGAAGAGAGTGAATATACATTCACGCACATAACAACAAAATTATACGCATAACACGTATTTCGTATAAAATACTTCATAATTATGCGTTAGAAGAAAGTAACTACACACTCACTTGATCAGAAGATGATCGGACAGCACTACGGCTTGTAGAAGTAGTATTCTTCGGCAGATCTGGAAGATCTTCACAAAAACCGGATTCCTCATGGGCAGAGCTTCGGCTCGGGAATCTTACTTCTCGGGATCTTCGGGACCTTGGGACTTGCTTCGGGGCTCAGGAATGATACCGGGGCTTCGGGATAATTCTTGCACAAAAAACGATGCAAAAACGCGAGAAAAAGGGAAGAAATGAGCAATGAACTCGGTTGCCCTCGACCTCCTTTTATAGGGGCTAGAAGGTCGAATTACGCTGGGTGTAACTTGAGATTACGCTGGGCGTAATGACGATAAGATCGCTGACTCCCCCCCTTCGGATAATATCGGAATATATATATATATATATATATATATATATATATATATATATATATATATATATATATATATATATATATATATATATATATATATATATATATATATATATATAAAATATCGAAAATATTTAATAAACTTCAAAAATTCATATCTTCCTCATACGAACTCCGTTTTCGACGTTCTTTATATCCACGTGTAGGTGAGACTACGATCTACAACTTTCGTTTAGACTCCTTCGGCTAATTTTGAATTTATTTTTATTATTTATTTCTAGTAGGCCGGGACAGGAAAACTCCGTTATAAATTCATAACTTCTTCATCCGACGTCCGTTTTCGCCTATCTTTTTATCGTTTTACTCCTACTAACGAGACCTTCGATTCTCATTTAGATTTTTTCAGCTAAAAACCGCTCGATTTCAAATCGAGTATTCGGGCTGCATACTGCTAAGTCAAAACTTCGAAAAATCGTAACTTCCTCATACGAAGTCCGATTTGGGCGTTCTTTTTATGCACACTCTCGGTTTAACGAACTCTACGAATTTCGTTTAGATCACTAAGGCTAAATATTGCTCTAACGTAAATTTCATTTTTTACGTCATTCAGCGTTGTCGGTTGTGTCGCGAAACTTCGACAGGTCATAACTTCTTCATTATAACTCGAATTTCGGCATTCTTTATATCTTCGAAATCCTTGTTTTGACCACCACATCTTTATGCAAAGATATTGGGATTATCCCACACTTCAAATTTGATGCTTTATTCTTAATTCATTAAATTATAATAATTAAGAAAATAAACACATAATTCACATAATACTCAAATATTTCATCATTAATACTTCAAAAAGAGTTACAAGGGTTAACCTAGACTATTACATCAATGATAATGCCTAGCCTGGAAACGCGGGCGTTACATCTCGTGAGGTGTTTTGGAAATTTTTTTGGTAGGGACTAGATTAAGGATGTGGGCGGCAATCTCTAAGGCATACCCCCAGAATGAGATAGGTAACGAAGCTGGACTCATCATGGAACGAACTATGTATTGCAAGGTTCTATTGCTCCCCTCATCCACACCATTAAGCTGTGTTGTCTTAGGTGGCGTCAATTGTGAATCAATTCCACATTCCTTAAGATAGTCAAGGAACTCGATACTAAGATACTCTCCTCCTCGATCGGATCACAACATCTTTATCTTCCTTCCCAATTGATTCTCCACTTCTTTGCTTAAACTCTTTGAACTTTTCAAAGGTTTCTGACTTATGCTTGATTTAGTAGATATAGTCGTACCTACTGTAATCATCAGTGAAAGTCACATAGAAGCGGTTAGCATCCCATGGGGCAGTTCTAAATGGTCCACATACATTAGTGTGTATGAGATCCAACATACCTTCACCCCTTTCATAAGTACCGGTGAAGGGTGACTTGGTCATCTTTCCAAGGAAACAAGATTCACAAGTGTTATCCGACCTTACGTCGAATGACTCCAAACTCCATCCTTTTGGAGTTGGGCTATGCGCTTCTTGTTGACATGTACAAGACGACAATGCCACAAGCATGCCTTATCCAAATAATTGGAAGAATCAATGTATAACACATTATTTCCTAAGTTATCTACAACCATCACAGTTTCATATATACCATTGCAAGGTAATGCTTCAAAATAAAATAAAACATTGTAATAAGCATTATTACCATCAATTTCATTATTAAAAGAAAAGGTAAAACCATTTTTATACAAACTGAGAAAGGAAATAATATTTAATGCCATATCGGCCGTGTAACAACAATTATTCAAATCTAAATCTAAACCATTACTAAGCAATAAAAGATAAACTCCAATCTTGGTTACAGGCGACACTTTCCTATTTCCCATGATTAAGTTTATTTTCCCGTGCTCCACATCCCTACTTCTTTTTAGTCCCTGCAAATCAGAATAAATGTGAAATCCACAACCTGTATCAAGGACCCAAGAATTTTTTGGATTAGTGTCTAAGTCTATAACTATAATTGGTATGTACTTGACCCGACTTGGCATGGTCCATTTGGGTTGCATGGCATCGGAACAATTTGGATAGACTTTTGTGAGAAAAGGATATTTATGATTTATTAATATATTATACGTTCTAATATATTAATATGAAATCATATTATTTAATTAGTATTGATCAAGAATTAATTTGGCATTAATTTTGTGATCAATAGACACTAATTAAATATATGGGGATTGATTGTGTAAACCATTCATTCTTATATATGTAGGCTTATGATCCATAGTTCTTCATGTTGGGCTAAACCCATGGATACTCCATGGAGGTTTTAACCCATGGAGCATGAAGAATATGGAAAGACATGAGGTACATGGTGTAACCCTAATAGCCACAATATATAAAGACCCCATAGCTCAAGAAATCGGCCCTAAGGGGTTCATATGAGAGGGATAGCCAATTTTGAGCACAAGAACTTTTCTCTCAAGTTATTCCAAGTTCTTGGTGGTGTTGTGTGAACCATTTGAGGTGTCACACTTGTGGAACTAGGCTCTTAAGTTCCATGGAATCAAGCTACAACAAAGAGGTATGTTATCCTAACTAGTATCTTGTATTGTTCATGTCAATTTCTTGCTAGTTATAAGTTTAATGCCTTGGAAACCATTTGCATGTTTAATTAGTGAAAACATAGATCCAAGGTATTTAGGGTTGTATGTGCACCATAGGATGTTGTAGTATACTAAAACCCATCAGAATTAGCATGTGATGAGTTATTAGATTAAATAGTGTAAATACCTGCAAAGGAGGGCTTGATCTTGATGGGTTTTAGAATACTACAACATCCTATGGTGTACATACAACCCTAAATGCTTTGGATCTATGTTTTCTCTAATTATACATGCAATATTGTTTCCAAAGCATTAAGCCTACAACTAGCATGAAAATGACATAATTAACATAAACGAGAGTTATAGAATTACCTCTTTGTTGTAGCTTGTAGAACTTCTTTAGTTTGGCCTTTAAGAACTTAGTGCCCCAAGTGTTGCACCTCAAATGGAATCACAACACACATATGACAAAGGATGACTTTTGAAAAAATATCCTGACACCAAAATCGGCTTAATGATCTATAAGAATACTAGTGTGCCATTTTGGATGCTAATGGGCTTCTTATATAGAGTGGAAAGATTAGGGTTACACCTTATAAACCCTAATGTGTATGACCTTCCATATTCCTTAGACTCCATGGGCTTAAAACCCCCATTGATCATCCATGGGTTGTAACATTGGTTTAGCCCAACCTAAAGAATCATGGATAATTGGCCCACACCATAAGAATGAATGATTTACCAAATCAATCCTCATATATTTAATTAGTCTTTTTTGATCACAAAATTAATTCCAAATTGATTCTTGATCAATACTAATTAAATAATATGATTTCATATTAATATATTAGAACTTATATTATATTAATAAATCATAAATAACCTCTTCTCAAAAGTCCATCCTATCAAATTGTCCAGGTGATATGCAACCCAAATGGACCATGTTACTCTCGGGTCAAGTACATACCAATTATAGTTACGGGCTTAGACACCTAATCCAACAGATCCTTTATGTCCTGAAAGTACTTGGGGCAGCTTCGTTTCCAATGCCCTTTTTCATAGAAGTGGAAGCACTCTGCATCCTTCGAATTAGAGGAGGGATTAGCATAACCAAATTTGGTGGCACTTGAAGAGGATCCATCAAGAGACTTTCCCTTGTGGCTCTTGTAAGGAGCCTTCCTCTTCTTTACCTTCCCATGTTCGATTGCCAGAACAGGGGTAGTAGTAGTAATAGGAGTAGACACAACCGACTTGCCTTTCAGGTTGCTTTCTGCGGTCCTTAAAAGGCCTTGAAGCTTGCTAAGAGTGACCTCCTCATTGTTCATATGATAGGCCAAACAAAACCGATCATAACAAGAAGGTAAAGAGTGTAGAATAATATTTATGGCCAACTCTTCATCAAAATTGACATTCAATATAAGCAAGCAGTCCACAAATCTCTGCATCTTTTGCAGGTGGGTCGTGATGGGTTCACCATCCTTCATTTGGTTGTGATCATGGAGGCAATGATCTCATACCTCTCCTGGCGAGCACATTGATGATATCTTTCCATCAAGTCTTGATACATTTCAAAAGGATAGTAGTCCTCATAGGACTTCTGCAGCTCAGCTGTCTTGGTAGCAATCATTAGACACGACACCTTTGTCGCATCACTCTCTTGAGTAGTGTGTTCAGCTATTTGTACAGGAGTAGCAATGGCGACATCAATCTCCTTGAGCTCTTTATCTAGGATATATTCTTCGTCCTCATAGCAAATAGCCATTTGGATGTTTTGAATCCATTCAATGAAGTTCGAGCCATCGAAAATGACCCTCCCACATAGGTTCATGAGGGAGAAATAGCCTAAAGGGATTGGGTTGGAAGCATTGTTTGGGATAGACATCTGAAAAGAAGAAGAACAAAGTTTAGGTTAGATGATAATCCTTAATATTACACCCAAATGAAATATTAAGGCTAGGACCCAACACAATATTCTACAATTGCGAAGAGGGATGCCGTAATCCACTTGTAAAATATTTAAGGGTAGGTAAATGACGATTTACCAATTTCCACCATGAAAAACGAAATTGATTATTAAGTTTTAATTGGATTTGAAATTCCTAGATCCTTTGAGATTCATTGAAATTTTAAATGGCATGTTTAAATCTCGATTGTGCCCTTTAAGTTTGTGACTGGGATGTTGAGGATCAAAAACAAGGAGTGAATAACCATGCAAATTAGCTTGGTACACCCAATGTTACAGATCATCTAATCAATGTGTCGGTTAGCCACACAGACTCCATTGATCTATGATTAACATCAAGCTACCCTTTTCCACACATTGTCAGTCTTAGATTAGTGTGCCGCTTAACCACACACGTTCCACTAACGACTTAACAAGGTGCAAAGTGTAATTTCATGGATTAGCACCATTTTCACATTTTCCTAAAGTAACTAAGATTGGGAATTTAATAAAAGTTTAGTTACTTTATTTTTATCATTATACTTTTAATGAGGGATAATTAATGTCCTATCCTACCTGTTCGGCTAACAACCCTCCACCAGTCAAGGAAGCGGTGGGAGAGAGTTGACACCCATTAAACCACCATTTATAAGCAGTGTGACATCCCCAAAATCTCGGCCAGAAAAGACCGATTTTCAGTTATGCTTTTAAAATATTTTCAGAGTAAATCCTTTTGATTTGAAAGAGTTGCGGAATTTGTTCCCAAAAGCAAAACATGATAAAACAATGTTTACCAAAACATTTCATAAAAGAAATGTATTTTCATTATAATCAAAACTCGGGGTGTCATGTTCCGATACAGACCAATAAGCATAAACGATAACATTACAAGTCATTCAACAAATATAAACATATGCAGACTTGTAAACAAAACAACTTGATGGTTCATCCATCTCATGCCCTAGCGCCACTTCCTATAATACAAATAAAACTGAGTGGGTCAGGCTTGGGAGCCTGGTGAGCATATAGGGTTTTCAACCCACAATAAATAATCATATTTAATTTTTCACCAACCAACAATAACCCAATTACCCATTCCCATTATTCTCACTTTAATGTCCCTAAGACAACTAACATAAGGGACCTAGTCTAAGAATATTTCATCGGGGCGACAACACATGCTTCGGGGGTACCTCAGCAATATAAGTCAAATAAGGCAACCATGAGGGGGATGGAGTACAGCGAATGAACACCCAAATTCATTAACACCTACAGGTGGCGAACCTGCTAATGTTTCCACAAGACTATCTAGAAAAGTATGTGGTCGTCATCTAAACTCCGCTAGATGAGTAGATCAACCAACAACGAGGCCTTTCATCTGTTTATTACACACCAACTATCTACCCATGTTTTACCCAACATATTAGTAGACAAAAATATACATTTTATACATAGATAAAAACCTGTATAGTATGCTTTAATCAACACATATTTCACATAACAGATGAGGCACACGCACACATAACACATATCTCATAGAGAATAAATCATATCTATGAGTTAGAAGAAAGTGAATACACATTCACACACATAACCACAAAATTATACACATAATACGTATTCCGTATAAAATACTTCATAATTATGCGTTAGAAGAAAGTAATCACACACTCACACCTATAAACAATAATATACTTAATACACTCGAACCAAACTTGTATTATTATCGTTTTTATGAAAGGTAGTGTACACTCACTTGATCAGAAGATGATCGGACAGCACTACGACTTGCAGAAGTAGTAATCCTCATCAGAACTGGAAGATCTCTTCAAAAATCGAACTTCTCGCGGGCAGAGCTTCGGCTCGGGAACCGCACTTCTCGGGATCTCCGGGATCTCGGGACTTGCCTCGGGGCTAGAGTATGATACCGGGGCTTCGGGATATTTCTAGCACGCAAAACGATGCAAAACGGGAGAGAGAAGAGAGTAAATGAACAAAAGACTCGGCTGCCTACGGATCCTATTTATAGGAGGCTGGAGCCTCGGAGTACGCGGGGCGTACTGCAGTACGCGGCGCGTACTGCTTCCGAAATCGTCATTGCATGCGTCATCCGAGCCACTTGCTGCGAGTGTCGACACCTTCGGAGTACGCGGGGCGTACCTCGGATCAGACCGGTGACTCCTTCGGATAGACCGGTGACTCCTTCGGATAATGCTTCCGAATTAAAGATTAAAAATAAATACAAAATAATTAATAAACTTCGGAAATTCATATCTTCTTCATACGAACTCCGTTTTCGACGTTCTTTATATCCCCGGAAAGGTGAGACTACGCTCTACAACTTTCGTTTAGACTTCATCGGCTAATTTTGACTTTATTTTTATTATTTATTTTTAATAGGCCGCGACAGAAAACTTCCTTATAAATTCATAACTTCTTCGTTTGACGTCCGTTCTCGCCTAACTTTTTATCGCTTCGATACCAACAATGAGACCTTCGATTCTCATTTAGATTGCTTCGGCTAAAAACCCTTCGATCTCAAATCGAGTAAAACAGGCTGTATACCGCTAAGCCGAAACTTCGATAAATCATAACTTCCTCATACGAAGTCAGATTTGGGCGTTCTATATATATTCGGAAACCTCGTTTCAACTACTACAACATAAATAAAAGATATTAAGTTTATTTTACACTTAAATTTGACGCTTATTTTTATTCTTAATTAATCAAACCACATAATTAAGCAATTAAGCACAAAACACATAATACTCAAATAATACAATCTTATTATTTCAAAATGGGTTACAAAGGTTAACCTAGACTATTACATTGCTAAAAGTGGCGAGCCCGGAAACACAGGCATTACAGGCAGTAACCTTATACCCCCCTTATAGACCGACTTCGTGAATGAGGGCTACTAACGGTAAGACCAACTTGTCTTATATATATATATATATATATATATATATATATATATATATTAAACTTATAATATTATAAAGTATAAGGGTTGAATTTTAACTTTTAAAACTCTAGGGGTTGGAATTAAAGTTTGATTAGTGTGACTTTACAAATTCCAAAACTTGAGGGCATGTTTTGAAACTTGTCAAAACTCTTCATATTCATGACTTTTGAGTTTAATGCAATTATAAAGAAAAGACTTTTCATTTTCCATAACTTGAGGACAAGTTATGAAGTCCATTAAAGGCATTTACATCATTATTTTAATTAAGACAATAATCAAATAATTCATACATGATCTAATTAAACTCATAAGAACAAGATAATTCATATCAACAATCTTCAAGAAATTAGCTTAATCATATAAACTAATACAAATCTTTAAATTATGACAATTATCTTTAATTAGACAAACATGATGATTACCATATCAAAAAACAGATTTCATGGTTCAAAAAATAGTTTGGGGTAATGATCCTAATCTAATTCTGGCCAAAAACTCAAAATTCTGCACACAGGAGCACCAACTTGGTGAGTGCATGAATTGGACTCGTTGAGTTGGTCAGTTTCTGTGTGGACTCGTCGAGTCAGCAAGTGGAATCGGCGAGTTCACCAATCAGAATGCAGAGAATTGATTTTTTTCAACATTGAGAAACAATAAGCATCAAGTATAACAGAAAACAATCCTAGGCTTTGATACCATTGTTGGGTTTTAAGCACTATAACACTCCTATGGTGCACATGCAACCATAAATGTTTTGGATCTATGTTTTCACTAATTATACATGCATATTTTCACTTTTCCAAAGCATTTTCCTAACTAGCATACAAATTGCCAAAAGAATAATATATCTAGTTAGATGACATACCTTTTAGAAGGACTAGTAGTTCTTGAATTTTGAAAGCTTGAGCACCTCAAGTGTGATGCCTCTAATGGTTTACAAACACCAATATGCAAGAGGAGGCTTGAGAGAATAGATTACTAGCACAAAATCAACTTCACCATCTTGGAAAGTAAGTGGCAACCAATTTTGGCTCTAGTAGGGACTTATTTATAGTGTAGCAAGTGTTAGGGTTACACCTTGTAAACTCTAATGCTCCATGACCTTTCAAATTCTTATGCTCCATGGGTTTAACCTCCATGGACTATCCATGGATTATATCATTGGTTTAGCCCATCTACAAAATCATGGATCATTGGCCCACACTATAAAAATCATTGATTTACATAATCAATCCCCATATATTTGATTAGTTTCTTTTGACCACAAAATTAACTCCTATTTAATTCTTGACCAATACTAATTAAATAATATGATTTCATATTAATATATTATACTTGTAATATATTAATAATTCTTAAATAACCTTATTCTCAAAAGTCCATCATATCAAATTGCACTGGTGAAGGAAACTCAAAAGGACCATGCTACAACCGGGTCAAGTGCATCCCAGTTATAGTTATGGGAATAGACACCAAATCTAACACAACATAGATAGGTGCGCTCACCTACCCAGATTATGCATTACTACTCTTGACGAAAATTCTCGTAAGTAAGGCACTTTCCCTTAGTACAGTTTAATCCCTTGGACAATCCCTATCTGACGACAATTAACTGATGGTCTCACATCTGAAAATATAGTTGCTTGGTGTTCCACTTGCCGTCTGATAAACCCACGTCTCATAGTAATCTAACAATTTAGGGAATTGTACTCAGATACCTCGATACACCGTCACAGAATCTGACGATGTCTTGCCACGACCACTGATCTTCCACTCACACAACTTGAAGCCTTGAAGTACTCCAACTCACAACTTGAAGCACGTAGGAATCATCAATGATGGAGAACATGTTGACGACAATCTAAAGCCTTATCCTCTACTGATCAAGCCCATGAGAAACTACTCATACCGACTCTGAAGTTGATGGACAAATCAATTGCTGTCCTTCCCGGAGTATAGATAACAACCTATACGTCGAGATATCAATCTCTAAGAAATTGAATCTTGACCTCAGCAACCCAACTGTCTCAAAACTCAAACATTGGCAAACCCGAAAAACATGGACCACAATCAGATTCATGTCCAATGGCCACCTGCCGTGAAGACAATCATTCTCTTTTGAGCATATGCAACATGCATCCTCTCACTCTGTATGTTGCCTTGACTACCACATGACCCCAGTCTCATATACTCGGACCGCAGATCCCCATAACTGAAACTTCTGTACCACATCAGATTGAGGACCCTCCCCACAAAATACCAAGTTCTCCCCCACTTATGGTTCGAACCATCGTCCATTGACATACCAAACAGACCACACTACATACTGGCTCACCAGATATACCGTTCCCGACTCATGGAACGTACCACTCAGCACTTGATGATCTTCCAGATAATGACAAAATAACTCCAAGTATCTCGTATCTCAAATGAAAACCTCGGAATCCTCCCAATGACTACCTCTAGTCACCCAAAATCTCATATCGACACATCACCGGACATCTCGACTGTCCCGAATTAGTTACAACTCTCAACCTGAGAATAATGAACTATCACACACACCTCATCTATGATTCCTCAGCTAACATTCCATCGTGTGAATTATCGTAGAAGTAAGAGACCTCACTCTCATAGTCGATATACTATTGGATTAGGTGTATAAGCCCATAACTATAATTGGTATGTACTCGACCCGAGAATAGCATGGTCCAATTGGGTTGCCTTCACCAGAACAATCTGATAGGATAGAGATTTGAGAAAGAGGTTATTTATGATTTATTAATATATTACAAGTATAATATATTAATATGAAATCATATTATTTAATTAGTATTGATCAAGAATTAATTTGAAATTAATTTTGTGATCAAAAGAGACTAATTAAATTAATGGGGACTGGTTATGTAAATCAATGAGATATATATTGTTTGGGGTATTGATCCATATTGGGCTAAGTTTATGTAAGTATCCATAAGAGTTAGCCCACATGAGATATGGATCATAACCTAAGTGTATGGATTAGGGTTTACCCATGACTCTTGGAATCCTACTATATATATATATATATATATATATATATATATATATATATATATATATATATATATATATATGTTACCCCTTAGCTAAAATCGACACACCTAAGAGTTCTAGGAAATCCGATTTTGGAGTGTCTAAACCACTCTCTCAAAGTCCTTCTTTGTTCATGGTGTTTGTGAACCATTTGAGGCATCACACTTGAGGTGCTAAGCTCTTGAAAGGCCAAAACTACAAACTACATCAAGAGGTATTCATCTAACTTGGTTTTTATGTTGTATATCCTCTATTGTATGCTAGTTAGGATGTATGCTTTGGAAAATTGAAATACATGTATAATTAGAGAAAACATAGATCAAAAGCATATGGGGTTTCATGTGCACCATAGGAGTGTTATAGTGCTTAAAACCCAACAATGGTATCAGAGCCTAGGATTTTTTTTCTGTTATATTTGATGCTTGTTAATTTTCAAAGTTGAAAAAAATCAATTTTATGGCCTTTGACTACCGAACTCGCCGAGTCTACTGGCTGACTCGATGAGTCCACTCAGTAAAAGGGCAACTTGACGAGTCATGATCATGAACTCGACGAGTTGATGCCTCTGGTTGCAAAATTTCGAGTTTTTGGCCAGTATTGGACTAGGATCATTACCACAAACTATTTTGTACCATAAAAAATGTATTTACTGATTTGGTAATGATGATCCTCTTCCAATTAAAAGATAATAAAGTTTTAAGTTAATTGTTGGTTATATGATAAACAAAGTTTCTTGTAAATTGTTGATATGAATTATCTTGCCTTATGAGTTTAGTTAGATAAATCATGAATTCTATGATAATTTTATTTGTTGAAATTGATCTAAATGTTTTTTAATGACTTCCATAACTTTAACTTGAGTTATGTCCTCAAGTTATGGAACATGAAAAGTCTCATTCATTTAAATGAAACTAAACTCATAAGTTATGGAAATGAAAAGTTTTCAAGAGTTACAAAACTTTCCCTTAATTTTTGGTATTTGAAAAGTCTCAAATTATGAAAACTTTAACTCTAGTAATTTAAATGTTTCAAATGATGCATCTCTTGGGCTCATAACTTAAAAATTATTAAATAGTTTTAATTTTGAATTTTTAATAACTACTTGCCTTGAATAGTTCAACTACACCTTATGGACTTTATTAAATTAATTAAAGTGTTTAATTAAGAGAGAAGTTTAATAAATCCTTAATAAAATGGTTTAAGATTAATTTAAATTAAGAGTATAATTTATTAATAGATTAAACCAGCTAGTATTTTAAATGTTTAAAATACACCTTTATCCTATATAAAATTAAAGGTCTAATATGTTATATATGTATAATTTAAAAGCCAGTCTTACCATTAGTAGGCCTCATTCATGAAGCCGGTCTATAAGGGGTATAAGGTTACTTTTTATAAAATGGTGGTTTAATGGGTGTCCACTCTCACCCATTGCTTCCTTGACTGGTGGAGGGTCGTTTGCCGAACGGGTAGGATATGACATTAATTCTCATTAAAAGTATAATGAAAATACCAAGTAACTAAACTCTTATAAATTCCCAATCTTAGTTACTTAGGAAAATGTGAATTTGGTTCTAACCCATGAAATTGCACTTTGCACCTTGTTAAGTCGTTAGTGGAGTGTGCGTGGTTAACCGACACACTAATCTTGGAGTGGCAGTGTGTGGCAAGGGGTGGCTTGATGTTAATCATAGATCAATGGAAAGTGTGTGGTTAACCGAAACATTGATTAGGTGATTTGTAACATTAAGAGTACTAAGAACATTTGCATGGTTTTCTAACACCTTGTTTGTGATCCTCGACATCACATTCACAAACCTAAAGGGCACAATCGAGATTTAAACATGCCATTGAAAAGTTCAATGAATCTCAAAGAATCTAGGAATTTCAGTTCATTCAAAACTTAATAATCAATTTTGTTTTTCATGGTGGAAATTGGTAAATCGTCATTTACCTACCTTCAAATATTTTACAATTGGATTACGACATCCCTCTTCCGAATTATAGAATATTGTGCTGGGTCCTAGCCTTAATATTTCATGTTGGGTATTATACTAAGGACTTAAATCAACTAACTTGAATATTCTCCCATTATAGATGTCTAGGTCAGACAACTATGGTCTTCCCGAATCTTATGGAAAAAAGCTTTCGTCATGAAGATGATATTCCACAAGACAATCATGGTGAAAGATTAATCCCTTATTCGTGTTGTAGTGGAACTTCACTTCCACCACCTCCGCCAATAGTTCTCCCTAACCCACA
The DNA here is from genome assembly GCF_002870075.4 of Lactuca sativa. Classification (NCBI taxonomy): domain Eukaryota; kingdom Viridiplantae; phylum Streptophyta; class Magnoliopsida; order Asterales; family Asteraceae; genus Lactuca; species Lactuca sativa. The sequence continues at coordinate 11,785,429 of NC_056623.2, forward strand.
AGTTCAACGACTTGAAAATTTCAAGGGCACTCAAGCTTTATTGGCAAGGGAACACCAAGATGGAAGGTCTGTGTGTGCACATGTCTTGGAGATGAAGTCACACATTGACATGCTAGGAGTGTTAGGAATAGTTGTGTCAAGGAAGTTGGCTATTAACTTGGTTCTTCAGTCACTTCCCAAGTCGTATAGTCAGTTTGTTAAAGAATACTATATGACAAACCACGACATGTCCCTTATCGATCTTACCTATTTGCTAATTTTTACCGAATCAGCAATCATTTGGTGCACTGGTAATGCAAATTTGATTGGAAGATCTACTTCCCAAACTTCCATGCACATTGACAATGGAAACATTAGAAGTCCAGAAAAGCTTTCTATTTCCAAGGGAAAAGGAAAGGCTAAGTCTGAGATTGTCCTGTGTACCATTCCCAAAGAGTCCATGTGTTTCTATTGCCAAGAGAATGGGCATTGGTTGCGAAGTTGTCGTATCTACCCGAAGGATCGTAAGGATGGTAAAGTCGAAAAGTTTGGCTCTGCTTCAGGTAAGTCAACTATCTAACTCTATTAAGTTTCTATTTGTATATTATTAATACATGATGTGATAAGATTACATTTTGATGTTTTGTAGGATCAAAGGAAGCTTAAAGGAAAAGCATGCTGAGTCTAATCGCGAAGAAATGGATTTCGATCGCATGATTCGATGATCGGATTTATGAGCTGCTACTTTGGAGTTATGATAAACTACTCAGGAATATTAAGAAACATAGTTTTCATATGTACTTGAATTGTGAGGAAAAGTGTTCCGCATTTTATTAATAATGAGAAATTTTGATTATATCTTATTTATATTTCCTTGCAATGGCATTTGTGAAAATTGATGTTTGTATGTTTCTATTTTTAGCAATATGGATTTGATTCTTTCGTTTGTGGTAGTGTCATAATTTACCAAATAAGGAAAGATTCTCAACACCCAAGTTTCAATTTTCTAGAAACTTGGAATCGTGCAACTTGTATTGTGTGATGGATGGGAACCTTCATCTTTGGGAAATTAAGACTAATTCCTTGTTCACATGTATATGTGAGTCAAGTGAAGGACTAGGGGATCGGGTACACTTGGTTGTGCACTAATCAGGTCCGCCTCAGAGAACGATAGTACTATTCGTCATGATTTAGTAAAAGCTTAGTAAATATGGTTACGCTTACAAGTTTAAGTGTAATTTTGAGTCATTGAAAAAGTTTCAATGTATAGAAGAACGAATAAGAAGAATCAAATTATGCAGAAAGATAAAAGTTTCTCCAACCTGAAAAGAAGGGAGAGTACTTTAGTATCTTGTTTTATGATCATCTTAATGATTATGAAAACCATATCACAATTGATCCTCTGAGGACACCTTAGTGCACTTGGATGGCTAAGAAGAGGAATCAGGAATTGTTGAAATGGTTAAATCAATTAAGGTGAATCATACTTCGTTCCAAAATCAATTCTTAGAGTCATACTCCAAAATTGTGCCTTGAGTGACATAATATTAAGTAAGTTTATAGCACATCATAAAATATGGAGTAGACAAGTTTTCTTGCTCATGCACATTTGAGATTAGTAGTTGTGATGTCTTGGATAAGACAAAGACCAACTGAGACTGATTATATGAAGTGTCATTATTGATATGAAACCACACTAACTCTTGAATATTTTTTTTTGTCAAGTAATGTTTCTTGACATAGAGAGTCTTATATGTCAAGAGGTCAGTGGGAGTCTTAAAGATCTTGAAAAGCTTCAAGAACTAATCAAGAGTAAACCTATTATTAATCACTAGCACATGACTTGAGGTTTGTAACCTATCGTGTTGACATATTCTTGTTTCTGTTCCCATTCTAGTTAAATTTAACTATGCATGTGAGTGCTAGGAGTACTTAATTGTTTGCATAACAACTTGGAAGTAATGGTAGGTGAATGACCTACACTTTCATATTTCTGAAAGACCCAAACTTTCATACTTGACAATTTTTACTCCAAAACATGCTACGTGCATATTCATAAATCATATTTTACATTGATAACTTGTTTACATAAGACAAGATACAAACCGACTATTACCATGTTTTATATGTCACATAACTTCCCCGGATACTATAGTTTTACACATACGGGAGTACAAAATACAAAAAATAATATTACAACTATTCTAAACCTTCCAACGGTATATGACTATACTGGTTACTTATCTCCTGCAAATTTGTTAAACATTGAGAGGGTAAGCGGTGATGCTTAGTGAGTTCAATAATAGATACAATATAATGTTATGCCATATATATACTTTAATATGGCAAAAGCAAAGAGGAACAAGGAACAACAAAGGCATATGTGAATCATGTGACAAGCTTTCCATATCGATTAATGATTTGACACAAAGATATACAATCAATGAGACATAACAATTTCCATACTTGATATACATCAATAAAGATTCGGCCCAAATGGCACAGAAGACATACATTTTTTGATTAACATTTTGGTAGATTTCAGTCTTATAGCCCTGTCTAACCATCTGCCAATGCCATAGAATAGAAGTAATTCTCTTACGGAGACATGCTCTACATGGCCAGAGGCTACCTACCGGTACCAATATGAATCTAAGTCCTTTCACTGATAACATGGTCAAAGGTATTACTTTGCTATTAAAATAGCGAATAAAATAACTCGGGAAACTAACCCGGAATAATAACACTGAAAAGCATATAGCACATATAACACATAACATCCAATTGTTCCTGTATATTGAACTCACCGTGAAATAACCAGGGGTTAAAATAGTAATTTGTGCAGCACTTCGTTACAATAATTAAGTTTCTTCGTTGAAAACCGGGAGCTTTATTGAAAACCGGTCTTTGCGAGGGTTGAGCTTCAAACCGAAAAGATAAATTTCTTGGGTTTCTCGGGCACTTCGGGGCGTGTTTCGGGTGTTGGAAATGATTACGGCGCTTCAGGAGAAGTCGAAATAGTGAAAATATGAGTTTAGGGGTGAAAATGCCAAATTTATAAATCTAGTCGGGAGATCTCGCAACTACTATTTATAGGGGAGAGCCTGGGATCCGAAGCAAGGAGAAGCAAGCACATGGCTCACATGCGAGGGAGGCAGTTGGCAGGTGCGAGGCTTGGACACGCGTCGAACACCAATTGGACCGCGCCTCGGACGGCTCTCCGGATCGGACACGCATCTGCTGACTCACCGAGATCTGACACAGGGCGGGTGACCTGTGCAAGATCCGACCTTATCCATGTGAGATTCCTCGGAAATTGAGCCCCAAACTTCTAAGATCCATAACTTTCGCATATGGGCTTTGTCTTTGACGTTCTTTATATGCACACATAGGTAAAATTATGCTCTACAACTTTCGTTTAGACTTTGTCGGCTAATTTTGACTTTATTTTTAATATTATTATTTTTAATAGACCGGGACAGAAAATCCGTTAAAAATTTATAACTTCTTCATCCGACGTCCGTTTTCGTCAGTCTTTTTACCGTTGTACTACTATTGACGAGACCTTCTATTCTCATTTTGGTTGCGTCGGCTAAATATCACTCAATCTTTATTTCGAGTTTTTAGTTGTCTACTGTTATTTTGAAACTTAGAAAAATCATAATTTTCTCATACGAAGTCAAATTTTGACGTTCTTTTTATGAAAATTCTCGGTTTAACAAATGCTACGAATTTATTTAGATCACCAACGCTAAAAACTAGTTTATCAAAAACTCACTTTTTACGTCATTCGGCGTCGTGTCGGTTTTGTCGCGGATCTTCGATTAGTCATAACTTCTTCGTTATAACTCGGATTTCGATGAGGTTTTCGCCTAAATGTTTCTAACGAGATTCTTTACAAATTTTAATAATAAAATTCTACTTATCTCAAATTTTATATTTTCGTTAAATTTCAATATTTGCCTTTTGATTGGAATCTCATAATACTTCCAATATTTTTCGAGTGATTCTAAACATAGTTTTATTTCATTTCTAGTAAAAACCATGTGTTAGAACTCAATACTCAAATTTCATATAATATTTCATAATATTATTCACTTTTAAAATTACATAACACAATAACTGAACGTGTATGTTACAAATATCTCCTCCTTTTGAGGATTTTGTCCCTGAAATCACAACAATTTAGACAAATGAGGATATTTCGCTCTTATCTCATTCTTATTTTATTATCTTGTTTCACTCCGGATAACAGGAGCGTTTCATCATATATGCTGAAACCTTTACACAGATAACTTACATGAAACACATCATGAATATTTGTCAAATCTTCAGGAAATTCTAAGTGGTATGCTTGCTTACCAATCGCTCTTTCTTCCCAAATCGCACAATACCTTTCGATGAAGATACCTTCAGTATTACAAAATCACTCACCTGGAATTCTACGGGTCGTCTCCTCTTTTCTACATAGGACCTCTGTCAATCCTGGGCCACTTTCATTCTTTCTCGTACAATTTGAATATTATCAGTGGTGTCTTGAATCATTTTAGGGCCACTAAGGACTTTCTGTCCTACATCATGCCAACATAATGGAGTATGGCGTTTACGCCTATATAGTGGTTCATATACCTTAAGTATATTTTCTACTGTTTGGATTGTTCTGTTCTTCTGACCATCTGTCCGGGGATGAAAAGTTGTGCTGAGAGTAACACGAGATCTCAATTCACCTTGGATACTTACCATCAATGAGAAGTGAAGCTACTATCACGATCAGAAGTAATCTTTAGTGGTACACCATGTCTCGCAATAGTTTCATCCAAGTATACCATGTTGGTATTTCTCTATTGGTTCTGTTTCACGCATGGCAAGAAAATGTGCACTCTTAGTCAATCGGTCGACTATTACCCAAATGCTATTATTCTGTATAGTAGTCTTTGGAAATTAGAGCAGCACTAGACATAAAGCTGGTTCAGAATTTTATTTGCCTACCCAGAGGAAGTCCAGGCAAATCATCAGGGAAAACATCATTTACAGTTTTCTTCTCCTCTTTTGAGATATCGACTGTATAAGCCGGATAAATAGAATATCCCTTTGATATAAATTTACGAGTTTTTTTATAAAGAAAGAAATTAGTATTTCACTATAGACATAAATAGAATCTTCCCTTCGATAGGGATGCATACCATCTTTTTGTAGCACAAGAGTTCTGCATGGTTCTTTGACAACCAATCCATGCCGAGAATAATATCAAAGTTGAGCAAGAAGATAGGAACCAGTTTAGCAAGAAAACTATAACCTTCAATTTCTATGACACAGTCTCTATAGGCTTTATCATCAAGTAATGATATACTTCTAGCGGTATCTATATGAAACGGTTGGGTGAGTACAAAGTAAGCAATTTGAAAAGGATGCGCAATTTCATGAGACACAAAAAGAATCTATGGCATCAGAATCAAATAAAATACGAGCAAGTTTAGCGTCGATGAGAAATGAATCAGTCACAACATTCGAGTCCTCGTGTGCCTCCTCTATAGTAATCTGAAATGTACGGCCTTTAATTAAACGATTGTCAAACTCTTCAAACTTATTAATTGATGGCGGTGCTCAAATCTGCACTCATTCTTCATTCTCTATCGGGCCTTCGGTTCTAATCTATGAGAAAAAAATCAATTCTCATTGCAGACTCTTACCCCTTCTTGAATTTGGGTTATAGACTCAACCCAAGATAAAGTAATTACTTTGCTACAACGACAACTCAAATGGTCATATTCTAATGACCTTTGATTTCATAACGTAGAAGACAGACAATGAACTGTACTCTTATTTCTTTTAGTCAAACACTATCATAGAAGAAACCTTCCTTCATGTTCTAATGTGATATAATATATTCATAACTAGTAACACTTCTAATAAATGGTTACTTAATCCTTTAATTAAGGTTGTTATACTTTTATAAACTTCCTCGACCATCTTCTGCTTCAATCTTCTGACTGAAATTTCATCGCTACACAGCACATGGTTCCCTGAACCAATCAATTCACTTCATAGATTTATATTAATCAGACTCAATTCTTTACAACCGCTAAGGTCTAAACTAGAATCAGCACCGAAACAAAGGTAATGACGTACTCGAACAAAAACGGAATCGATTTCTAGCTTCCTGGTAACCTTGTGATTTTCCCTGATCCATGTGTGAGTCATGTGCTTCCAGTAGTATAGGCCTCTACTACTATTCACACCTAATCATACTCGTCCCATGCATTGTCTCGTAGTTTTCCAAGTCACCATTCAAAAGTTTTTCACAAAGCGACTTATCACACACGAATGTGTTCAAACAAGTACATACGACAATTTCTCCTAGACTCAACTAGGGATTTCACGTTTCTATCAAACATATCTTGGATTACCTATACTCGCCTTCTAGGATTCTTCTCACGCTTATGCTTGATCTAGCATATTATAATACTTTTTCATAGGTCGATAGGGATTTTACTTCCAAATCCTCATATAAATTCTTTCTCGGGTAGTGTCTACTTTCCAAGACATACTACACCAAAATTTACTCTAGTAGTGTGAAGACAAATAGTTTCCAACTTCCTACATCATCTTCTAACTTATGTAAGTCACCATGTACATTTGTTCATTTCATTATCCTTCCATGACATCGACATTCCTGTATATGAGTAAGTCTTCTTCTCGTGGGTATATCTTTTAAGTCTACTTCATAGGAGTCTACCCTAGGAAGTCTGCATTATAGCTGCATCTCAGCATGTTCTACTAGCTTCAACTTGGTTCTCTATTATTCCTAACTACAACATCTCTTCTCATACAATACTATGGGTGTATTGCTTCATCAACTAAGCATTTACCTTACTTAGACAAGTAAGTTACTTAGCCTTTTACCTCTAAATGACTTAATTCACCATCATAATCATGTATGTTAAAGTCAGCTTAACACACAATGGAACTTCCATAAGGATGTGATAGAAGTCAATTGCCACTCAGTATTATTAAATACTAAGTCTGAGCATCCTGCATAGGGTTACATATCAACTCTTATCATACTACTCGAACTGCATACTACATCACAATGTTAGGAAAGGTCTTGGCCTATTGAGTCTGAAAACTTCGTTAGCCTTTCCTTAGATCTTCACTGAATTTTTCTAAATCTTGCACAACATCAGTTGCAATACTGCAGAAGTATTGATCACCATCTTCGGTTCTTCTGACTCTATAACCAATCACTGCTTCAATCTGGACAACGGTGGAACAACTTCATAGATTGCACCAACACATTTATCTCACCCAAATGTGTTTCAAAGGCACATCATTCTTCCAAAGATGTTATTATTTTATCAAACATACTTTAAATGTATAATACCACTCTATAGGTATTAAGACACTATTTATGATAACACTTCATAAATATTATTTTATTTTACGATATCCTTTAACTGTTTATCGATGTCAACTATCGTAAGTTGCCTTATCACTTCGGAAATTTCATGTCAATTCTAATACGGAAATTCTTAGAATTCTGAACATAAAATTTTCTCTTCTAAGCAAGGTCGGCAACAGACCTTAAACTTTTTTAAATAATAGCAATAAGGCAAGCAACCTAAGGCATGCTATATTTATTTATCATTTAGCACATATTAGAATATAAGGCATATCTCCAAAATATTCTAGTGCTTGTGTCCATTTAGGTATTAATCCTAAAATATACTAGATACACATTGTATCATCTTTACTTAACAATTTAAGTTTAAGTCTAGAAATCCTTACCATTTCTAGTTTGCTTAAACTAATGCTCTAAAATTTTTGAAGTGGCTTAGTACCTTTAAAATATTAAGATTTATCGTTATCTCATACTCCCCTTAATTATTTCCTATGGTTCGTATCCATATACTCCTAATGAATATGTTCATATGTTGAACTTCTGACGGTTTAAGTCTAAATACCGATCCGTGGTATTTAGTTCACTTAAACTACCGCTCTGATACCATGATTGAAAGACCCACACTTTCATATTTCTGAAAGACCCAAACTTTCATACTTGACAATTTTTACTCCAAAACATGCTACGTGCATATTCATAAATAATATTTTACATTGATAACTTGTTTACATAAGATAGGATACAAACCGACTCTTACCAAGTTTTATATGTCACATAACTTCCCCGGGTACTATAGTTTTACACATACGGGAGTACAAAATACAAAAAATAATATTACAACTATTCTAAACCTTCCAACGGTATATGACTATACTGGTTACTTATCTCTTGCAAATTTGTTAAACATTGAGAGGGTAAGTGGTGATGCTTAGTGAGTTCAATAATAGATACAATATAATGTTATGCCATATATATACTTTAATATGGCAAAAGCAAAGAGGAACAAGGAACAACAAAGGCACAGAAGACATACATCAATAAAGATTCGACCCAAATGGCACAGAAGACATACATTTTTTGATTAACACTTTGGTAGATTTCAGGCTTATAGCCTTGCCTAACCATCTGCCAATGCCATAGAATAGAAGTCATTCTCTTACGGAGACATGTTCTACATGGCTAGAGGCTACGTACCGGTACCAATATGAATCTAAGTCCTTTCACTGATAACATGGTCAAAGGTATTACTTTGCTATTAAAATAGCGAATAAAATAACTCGGGAAAATAACCCGGAATAATAACACTGAAAAGCACATAGCACATATAACACATAACATACAATTGTTCTTATATGTTGAACTCACCGTGAAATAACTAGGGGTTAAAATAGTAATTTGTGTAGCACTTCGTTACAATAATTAAGTTTCTTCGTTGAAAACCGGGAGCTTTATTGAAAACCGGGCCTTTCGAGGGTGCTTCAAACCGAAAAGATAAATTTCTTGGGTTTCTCAGGCACTTCGGGGCGTGTTTCGGGTGTTGAAAATGATTTTGGGGCTTCGGGGGAAGTCGAAATAGTGAAAATATGAGTTTAGGGGTGAAAAATACCAAATTTCTAAATCTAGCCGGGAGATCTCGCAACTACTATTTATAGGGGAGAGCCTTGGATCCAAATCAATGAGAAGAAAGCACATGGCTCGCATGCGAGGGAGGCAGGTGGCGGGTGCAAGGCTTGGACACGCGAGGAGGGCACGCATTGGACGCCAATTGGACCGCGCCTCGGACGACTCTCCGGATCGGACACGCATATGCTAACTCACCGAGATCTCACACGGGGCGGGTGATGTGTGCGAGACCCGACCTTATCCATGCGAGATTCCTCGGAAATTGATCCCCAAACTTTTAAAATCCATAACTTTCGCATACGGGCTCTGTTTTTAACGTTCTTTATATGCACACGTAGGTCAAATTATGCTCTACAACTTTCGTTTAGACTTCATTAGCTAATTTTGACTTTATTTTTAATATTATTATTTTTAACAAACCAGGACAGGAAAATCCGTTAAAAATTCATAACTTCTTCATCTGACGTCCGTTTTCGTCAGTCTTTTTACCGTTGTACTACTATTGACGAGACCTTCGATTCTCATTTTGGTTGCATCGGTTGAATATCACTCAATCTTTATTTCGAGTTTTTAGTTGTTTACTATTATTTTGAAACTTAGAAAAATCATAATTTTCTCATACGAAGTTAGATTTTGACGTTCTTTTTATGAAAATTCTTGATTTAACAAATAGTACGACTTTCATTTAGATCACCAAGGCTAAAAAGTAGTTTAACAAAAACTCACTTTTTACGTCATTTGGCGTCGTGCCGGTTTTGTCGCGGATCTTCGATTGGTCATAACTTCTTCGTTATAACTCGGATTTCGATGAGGTTTTCGCCTAAATGTTTCTAACGAGATTCTTTACAACTTTCAGTAATAAAATTCTACTTATTTCATGTAACGCTCGGGTTTCGGGGCAAAGCATTTTAGATGATGTAATAGTCTAGGTCAACTATTGTAACTCTTTTTGAGGTAATAAAGATGAAATATTTGAGTATTATGTGAATTAATTATGTGTATTTGTGTGCTTATTTATCAATGTATAATTTATAAAAGATAAAAATAAGCGTCAAAACTAAAGTGTGAGATAAGCCCGATATCTTTATATAAAAGTGTAGTGCTCGAAACAAGGATTTCGGGGATATAAAGAACGCCGAAATCCGAGTTATAACGAAGAAGTTATGACCCGTCGAAGAAGTTATAATGGAACCGGCACGATACCGGGAAGCGTAAATAGTATATTTATGATAAAACGAGTTTTAGCCTTAGTGATCTAAACGAAAGTCGTAGAAAACATTAAATCGAGAGCGTCCATAAAAAGAACACCTAAATCTGACTTCGTATGAGGAAGTTATGATTTTTCGAAGTTTCGGCTTAGCAGTGTACACCCCGAAGTTCGAATATTAGATCGAGCAGTTTTTAGCCGACACAACCTAAACGAAAATCGAAGATTTCGTCAATAGTAGCACAACGATAAAAAGACAGACGAAAACGAACGTCGGATGAAGAAGTTATGAATTTTTAACGGACCAATCCTGTCCCAACATGTTAAAAACATAACTTTTAAAATAAAGTCAAAATTAGCCAACGGAGTTTAAACGAAAGCTGTAGAGTACGTTTCCGCCTTCGCGTGGATATAAAAAAAGTCAAAAACGGAGCTCGTATGCAAAAGATACGAATTTTTAAAGTTTGTAGTCGAAATTGTGAAGTCTGATAAGAACTTGATGACGTGGCAGCATCTGGGCCGTCCGATGTTGGTTCAGGAGTCGCTTCGGATCACGCCACATAGCCCTCGCTATTACGCCCTGTGTCCGAGGATGGTACATCCTGCGTACCTTCGGTCCTATCCGTATGAGTCCGAGTGCGAGACAGCTGGAGTCCAACTGTTGACCTTATCCGAAGCTACGCGGCGCGTAGCTGCTGACGCCCAGCGTAATCCGAGAGGCTTCACTCCCTATAAATACCATGCGAGATTGCCCGGATTTTTCACACATTTTCACAACTCTTTCTCTCTTTACTTTCTCTCACTACCCCTTTAACTCCCCTAAACCCTAGAAAAATCCCTAGCACCCAAAAGAAGCCCCGAGGCTCCCGGAGTCCCGAGAAAAAGGGTCTTTCGGTTTCGAAACGCTGCTCCGAGCAAAGCCCGATTTTCTTTAAAATCCGCTGTAAGTGAGCTACGCTTACGCAATTTTTAATAAAGCTTTCAAATAATTATAGTAACGTTATTAGGTCCTTAAAATAATTATTTGGGCTATTATTATGAGTTATATTGAGTGTTATTTAACGCTTATAATAATAATAATAATAATAATAATAATAATAATAATAATAATAATAATAATAATAATAATAGGTAGACTATTAATTTGTCGGAGTTATCGTTAGACTAAACCCTAGTGGTATTGATACTAGGTTTTATCGAAGGAAAATTGTTTTGAGAGGATCGAAGCGCTGTCCGTGTGCTGAGTCACCACCTTTCAGGTGAGTGCATAGTTACTTTCGGCTTACACATAGATATGAAGTATTTATATAAATTACGTGCTATGTGTGCATATTATCTGAATACTTGTTATCTATGTTGGATGAACGTTTTTATACATGTTTTCAATGATTTAAACTGTATATGTATTTTATATCTATGAAAATGTTGGGGTAAAACATGGGTAGATGTAATTGGTGATGTGTGATAAAATGATGAGAGGCCTCGATGTTTATGTTGTTGATTCTGTCATCTAGCGGAGTATGGATGACGACCACGGACTCTTCTAGACAGTCCAGTGGAACACTAGCAGGCTTGCAACCTGTAGGTGTCTGTGAACGATGTGTTCACCAGTGTACTCCATCCCCCACATGGTTTCCTTTAGGACATTTATTGCTGAGGAACCCCCTTAGCAGTAGTGTCCATCCCGATGATGATCCTTAGGCTAGGTCCCTTATGATAGGTGTTTAGGGACGTAAAGTGAGGATAACGGGAACGGGTAATCGAGTTATTATTGATTGATGAAACTAAATAACTTATTTATTGTGGGTTGAAAACCCTATGTGCTCACCAGGCTCCCAAGCCTGACCCACTCAGTTTCATGTATTACAGGTAGTGGCGCTCGAGCATAGATGTGATGTTTTGGATGAGGGATTACGGATATAGGCCCGTAGATATGAAATAATGTAGTAAGGCTTATATTATACTGTTTATGCTTTTGATCTGTATCGAACATGTCATCCCAAGTCTTTTAATGAGATACATTTCTTTGGAAATGCTTTTGATAAATCTTTATCATATTTTGTTTTGGGACAAACTCCGCAACACTTTTATTTAAAATGTTACTCTGATTTTCAAACAAAGCATAAACAAAATCGGTCTTTTCTGGCCGTGAAAATGGGGATGTCACATTTCAAATTTTATATTTTCTTTAAATTTCAATATTTTCCTTTTGATTGGAATCTCGTAAGACTTCCAATATTTTTCGAGTGATTCTAAACATAGTTTTACTTCATTTATAGTAAAAACCATGTGTTAGAACTCAATACTGAAATTTCATATAATATTTCATAATATTATTCACGTTTAAAATTACATAACACGATAACTGAACGTGTATGTTACAGTATGTCCTTGAGATTCCAGGTGGCAATAAATTAAGATTGAACAAGTTCAGTCCATATGATTTTGGGATTTGTCACTAACCTTGTCTTGTGATTATGGTTATGACAAAGTCACATGGATAGGAACACATACACCATAAAATCTAAGTGTCATAAGGTTTCTCTCAGATTCATGAAAATGGTTGTGTGAAAACGCTTTCACTAAGTAGGTTTTAAGGGGATTGCAATTGTGATATTTGCGTTCTCAAGCTTGATTATGATTACGGCATCCCTCTTCATAGTTTGAATTATGAGAAATGGAAAATAGTTTGAAAATTCGAAACTTATTGTTGTAAGTTCTAAATTGTTTAGACACACATATGAGCTTTCTAATAAAAGGTGTATGAGATTAGATAAAGGATTATCGAAGCATCTTATACTAGCAATCTGAACTTTGGTGAGAAAGTCAATAAAGTATTGATTTCCAGAAGTCTAGTTGATTTCTGAGTACATGTCAAAGCTAGTGGGAGAATAAGTCTTATGCTGGTAAAAATATAATTAACATGATAGTGGGAGCATGATTATTATGTGAAGTGTTGCAAGTTAACAATGTTAATTATAGAAAACAAAGGTTCCAATTCGCAAAGTTGTAGGGTTTGAAAAGTTGTTTTGCTATAATTAAGGGAGAGGAACTCATACTTCATTTCAAATCTAAAAGCTTAGATTGTGATATTTTAATCGAATTTAATCAAGGACATATATGGATGTTATGTTGAAAATATTCGACCTAAGTAAACTCTATTCTAAGGCCTAATTCTATGTTAGTATGCTTTAGATTGGAGTATGGATGACTTGTAGACCAAGATCTAAGTCCTAAAGATTTAGGATTTGAGCTAAATTTGTCAAGAAAGGGTATTAGTGGGTAAAGTTGGAATCTTTACCATTAAAAGGGCATTTTCAGTGTGTGTGTATGGGAAACAAGAAGTTTAGATCTGAAGATTAGGGGCTCAATCCTTTAAGATGTCCCAAACAGACAGAGGAACTCGGCGAGTCCAGAGTGAGACTCAACGAGTTGAGTCGTTATGTCCCGATTTTATACAAGGTAGAACTCGGTGAGTCTGTGAAGGGACTCGACGAGTTTATTCGCCAAATTGCGACTATGAGTAGCCAGGGAACTCGGCGAGTTAGGGGGATGACTCGACGAGTTGGATCGCGATTTCATGGTTTTTGATTTATATAACTTTGTGAGTTGAGTCAACCCAAAATGTTGACTTTGACCAGAATGTTGACTTTGACCAGAATGTTGACTTTGACCAGGGGTAAAATGGTCATTTTACCCTAAGAAGGATTATCAGATTTTGACTAAGTGTTATTATGATAATGATTACCGGGGATTCGTTGGAGCAGCCGTCAGAGATTCCTCATGCGAGATTTCATAGTTAGCTTACGAGTTGAGTTTTCCTCTAGTAGGAACGGGTCGAAGGCACTAATGACGGTCGTTTATGTATGCTAGAGTATGTCGGAATTCGGTCTGATGTTAGGGTTAGCCCGATATAGCGTATATGTTTTCCTTATTTCGATATGATGTCGGGGCGGTGCCCAAAGAATGTTAGTATGGTCGATGTCTTTGTGATTCTTGCATGTGTTTGTATATGTGTGTTCCGGACTACAGTCTGATGCCTGGGCGGACCCCAAGGAATGTTTGTATGCTTTCCGTATTTCGGTTCGATGTTGGGTGGGGCCCAAGGAATGTTTATATGTCTATAATTAGGTGGTTATGCTCATGGTATGTGTATTAATAGTTATGTTCATATGTATGTCAAGCGTTGCTCGATGCCGGGCAGGGCCTGATGCCAAATACGGTCTGATGTCGGACAAGACCGATGCCAGGTTGCGCCCGATGTAGCAGGGTGGGGCCCAATGTATGTTATTATGTGATTATGTGTATGGTGTGTGGTAGATTATGGAGACTCACTAAGCTTCGTGCTTATAGTTTTCAGCTTTGGTTTCAGGTACTTCCGGTAGCAAGGGGAAGAGCTCGGGATGACTGCATGGCACATACCATTTATGTTTAGCCTGGGATATTTTACTCTGATTTATTTGACATGTGATTGATATGGATGCACTGTTTTGACATTTGAGATATTATGGTTCATGTTTTGATAATTGATTTTTAGTAATTCTGGCATAATTAATGATTTAAAAATGAAATTTTTGGTTCGTATTTTTGGGATGTTTCAGTCTAGCCACGCATGACCTAGAACAAGTTGGACATCACCAGGGAACGTGCGAGCAAAACGACAAAAGTACACCAAGCTGGAATTTGCGTCCCAAAAGTTCAGGACGGAGGAGTCATCCCTTGGACCTGGAGTGTGTGCACTTAACACCACCACACCTAGAGCAAGGAGGAAGGTCCAGATAAGGTACATCCGAGGCACGGGTAATGTGATCTAACTCCGAATGGATAATCACACCCCATAAAATCAACCCAATAGATAGGCCTTGGTTTATGCTATGATGTTTTTATCTCTTTTTCTTTACACAACAAATAATGTATTTGTTTCTAAAACATTACCATTGAAATGAATGAAGTTAACTATCAAAGAAAAAAACTATTTGAACGCTTTTTTATATTTTATGCTTGATATCATTTACATACGTGGTTGTACACGTTTACCGAATGGTAACAAGGACTAATCATCCAAATCATTTGAGAGAAACCGTTGTGAGAATGCAACCATAGACGTCAAAGGTTCGTAACAGTTCCTTAAACATGCTGGTTCAGCTTAAAAGGCCACAAATCTCAACCATGACATGAATAAATGGTTTCAAAGGCTCATAACATTTCCCTTCAAATAAGTAATACCTAAGTCCCAAATGCCTCGAGATGACAATCTCGGCTTGAATTAGATGATTAGGGCCGAAGTGCAACCCTACCAAGCCTGTAACTTAAAACAAAGTCCCAAAAGCATAATCAGCAAAACTTAGCTAAAAAGGACACCCTAACAAAGAAATTTGGACAAAAGTCGTGTTCTAGAAAAAATGGTATGTGACCAAAGAAGGGACTAATTCCGAGATCCCAGTGTGAGCTCTCGGGATACGCCCAAAGGGCCCTAAGAAAATATGAGTCTCGAGCTCACAAGTTGGGAAAACCTACTAACATGGTTGAATTAACAAACTAAACGAACATTCGCTCGTCAAATAGAAGGACCAAAATCCTTAGATAGCAAGTAAGAGTTGTCCTTAGTCAACTCCCAAGGCCAACATGAACCTCAGGGAAGAATCACATCAGTGGAGAATAGAAAGGGGTAAACCCCAAGCTCCCAGGATAAAGCTAAAGAAACTTGGATTAATATAAACAAATTCTCATTCACCAAAAAAGGGAATTTTTCGAATTCCAATGCCCCGCCAAGAAAGTAGAAGATGTTCTCAAGCAATTCCCAAAGCTAGCACAAACCTTTATAGAAGAACAACAATAAACACTATCTCAAAGGCCAACACTAACCTTTGAGAAGAGTTCGAGCCCAGAATGGCCAACATAAACCACCTGGGATCAGAAGCAAAGAAGCTTTAAGACAACAATTGCCATAACATAAGCACAATCAATAAAAACATCTAATCCACTAGACAGAACATGTTAGGTCATAAATTATGGTTAATACTTTGCTTTTCATAAGCTATTATAGTTCTCGGTATAGGACCGAAAACACCATGTTTTGGTGTTGTTTGGACCAAAATCACATGTGATTTTGGTTAGGCTTAATATTGTTTTGTTTGGGTTTTGGGTCTGGGCTTTGTTATTAGGTTTAGGTATAAAGAGTGTTATTTTAGCCTAGATAGAGGTGTTGGATGTTCTTGGGGGCTACCATATTGTTTGGGATGTGAGTTAGAGTGAAACTAAGAGAAAACAGTGTGTAATCGGAATCTTATGTACCGGGCGATTGATCAATACATCGTGCGCATTAAAGATTAATTATCTTGTTCTTATTCATTTTATATCTTGCATCATTCACTTGATTGGGATTCCGCACCATCAAAGTGAATCTGATTGATTTGTAGGAGACTTCGGGACTTACAAGTGGTACCAGAGCTTCGATCGGTATCAATCAGGTTATTGAAAATGGTTTTTCCTGGAGTTTCTTGGTGTTTTTGATTAATATTTTTATGAATTTTTGACCATTGTATTTCGTGTTCTTCATATTTTTGAAGTTTTGATCGACTTTGATTTTAAAATTTTAAATTTTCATGTTTTTGGCAAGTTTTGGGTGATTTTTGGCCAAATATTTCGAAATATCAACGAGATCCTTGATCTCGGTCAAACCCTAGGCGGCCAGCAGCGTTTTCAGAAGCTCAACAGCGATTACGAACGGAGCCGAGGTTTACGGTGCGAGGCAAGGGTTCACGGGCGAAGTTCTCAGATGCGTTCTAGGTCCGACTTCACGCCTATTCTCGGTCCTCTCTTCTCGGCCACATGATTTCGTATTTCTAGCTTCTCGGTTTCTATTCTCGGATTCAGATATTCAACCTCGCAATCACGGCTAGAATTTCGGAGTTTGCATATTTTGGCTTGTTTCTGATCAAATTGCCATATTTTCGATCAAATAACTTCGTTTTTGGAATTAAAGCACGTATTTGGTCAAAAAGCCATGTATTTAGTCAAATACCCTCATTTTTTGTCAAATACTCTCGGTATTGGTCTAGAAATTTTTGTTTTCGGTTTAGAAACTTTTGTTTTCTATAGCACCTGGTACCTGTTTTGGAGAGAAGAAGAAGGTAGTTCAAGAGGAGAGGAAGAATACCCAGAATCTTTGTGCTATTTCAGAGTTTCTAGAGCCGGAGGATTTCCAGAGCAACAGAAGTTAGAGAATTCCCGCACAGTTCAGCAGCTACTACGAGGTGAGTTACCTTCCACTAGCGGTGGGTCTACAGCCACAATGTCGACCCACCAGTAGGGATCGTATGCTAGATGTTTGTCTTTGTGATATTCATTTGTGTTGTTACTACTTGATATGTTGTATGCTAGCGTGAGATGATATGTGATAGTGATAGAGTTCGGTTGTTAGGACCAACGGGTAGGTTAGGCACCCCAGATATGCCTAACAGTATGTTATGACATGTTTAGCTGCTAGCATGATATGTTACATGAGATAGAGGTAGTAGTAGGGGGTGAAATAGTCCCCAAGGTTTGGTTGTTAGGACCAAAGGGTAGTCAGCATCCCAGAATGGCTCGACATGGGTAGGTCAGTACCCTAGAATGGCTTGACACGGGTAGGACGGCACCCCAGAATGGCCGCATGGGTAGGTCAGCACCCCAGAATGGTCGTACGGGTAGGTCGGGCACCCCAGAAATGCCTGGCAGTATGTATGTGATATGATTGTATGGTATGTGGTACGATGGGGGAACTCACTAAGCTTCGTGCTTATAGTTTTCAGTTTTGGTTTCAGGTACCTCTTCAACGAAGGGGAAGGAGCTGGCGAGGTAGCGGCACATCATACACACACACTTTGGTTTTCGCATTATGAGATGTTCTGGGATTGTACTCTGACATTATTATTACTTTCATGTTTTGGGTTTTCAGACACGAGATATGTTTTATGAAATGATATGATCGGGTGATGTTTTACTGCAAATGTTTTACAAGCTACTTAATTTAATTGAAATTTTTGGGCGTGAAAATTGGGTCGTTACAAGTTGGTATCAGAGCCCTGGTTTGAGAGATTCGGACACACCCTCGGGGGTGTCTGAACTCAAATCGAGGGATTAAAAGATTTTGAAAAAAAAAGAAGGAAAGGTTTTATAAAAGTTAAGTAAAGAGTTTTTAAGAAAGAACGAAGTGTGTGATGTGCGCGACCGGCCGAGCTCAAGTAAGTATTCCCCAAAGTACCCATACAAGTTTATGTTACGTTTATCAGTTTCAGTAGAACAGCATGCTAGAATAGAGGATAGAGTTGCTTGAGATTGTTCCCTTTTGTCCGAATGTTGTTGCTTTGTGCTATGTGGGCCTTGAGTGATGGGAATTAGTTGTTAGGTGAATATGTTAAGTCACATGTGATCAGGGTTGAATAATCTCAGAGTGTTGGATTTGACCCTATTGCGTAGCTCTTGTTTGAGTCCTAACCGTTGTGGGGATGAGTCCCTTACTCGAAGGATTATCCGAGCCTCGTTGCATGTGGTTGTATTCAGGTAATGGCTAATTGGCATTACAAAGAGACCTTCAGCAGCTGAGGACTGGGTTGGGTGGAGTCAGAGGTTTCCTAGGGTAAGCCTAGGATAAGAATAGAAGAGATCAGCAGTGGGAAAAAGGGATCTGGTGGAGTTAAGGCAGTCCTTGAGGAAGGTACGGATAGATGTGGAAGGTAGTATGGGCCCGTGCTACTGAAATCAGAGGATCCGTACCCGAATTGAGGAAGGCTAAGACAAGACCGGGGAACTTGTATTTGATGTGATCCCTTTAGAGGTATCTGTATCACTAATGGTTTCCTGTATGTATTGCAGAATGGTGGTACTACGTCAATGGCCAGCGATTGGTAGTTCTGGAGAAGGATCGGGTTCGGGATTAGGTTCCGAGCCAACAGATGAGAGGCTACGCGAGTTCATCGTGTCAGAGATCACCAGAGGCATCCTTGAGTTGACTCCCATTATCTTCGGGTCGATCAAGGAAGGGATAGTCGAGTTAATGGAGGATCGCCTCCGGGCATTCAGGAGCGACATGGCATCTGGCCAGTGGGGATCTCGCACACTGTCCTTTATAGACTTCAGGGGCAGTGGTGTGTCGGATTTTCAAGGGGCGAAGGACCCCATCGCTGTCAGGCGTTAGATTGTAGACATTAAGTCTGCACAGTTGACTAGCTTCTGCCTTGAGGGGTCGAAGGTGAGGTATGCAGCAGGGTGTTTACGACACCGAGCTAGAGATTGGTGGGAGTCCGTCGGTGACTCGTTGGGAGCCTCGGCTGTTGATGCTATGACTTGGTCGGACTTTGTGACCTTGTTCAGGGCAGAGTTTGTGCCGGCTGTTGAGCTTCAGCAGCTGGCCAGGGAGTTCCTAGATATGAGGCAGACGACGGAGACTATGGCGGAAATCACCGCCAAGTTCCGAGAGAGGGCGTTATTGGTGCCCCAGTACGCGAGTGATGAGGATATGAGGAGGACCCGTTATCATGATATGCTACGAGCTGATATTCGGGAGCATGTCAATTTTTCAGCTTGCCCTACCCTGGACTCTATGATTGCCAGGGCAAGGGAGAGGGAGATAGATCTGGAGCACATCCGAAAGAGGAAGGCGGAGGAGGGGCAGGTTACAGGAGGGGCTTCGGGGAAGAAGCCCAGGGGATCAGATGGTAGGCCAAAAGGCCAGTCGGGACCGGGCCGTTGCAGGAAATGCGGCAGGCCACATGAGGGGGCATGCAGATTGGGATCTTCGGGCTGCTATAAGTGAGGCAAGGCAGGGCACTTTAGCAAGGATTGTACTGCCCCTGCACCGGTTATTCAAACGTCCGAGTTGCTGTGTTTTCATTGCAACCAGAGAGGCCACAAGAAGGCCAATTGCCCTTAGTTGACAGCAGCATCAGCGCCAGTGAAGGCGCCAGCTCCAGCGACCCTGCGGATCACTGATGGTCGGCAGGGCAAGGCAGAGGCTCCAGTGGTAAGGAGTCGGGCATTCCAATTGACCACCGAGGAGGCACGCGCTGCACCCGATGTGGTGACGGGTATGACTTCTTATTTATGCTATTATGATATGCTGCTGTGATTTTGATATTATATGTATGTGCTTTGTTTAGGATCGTTCCATGTGAACGGTATTCCAGTTTAGGTATTATTTGATTCGGGCGCTACCCGATCGTTTGTTTCTCTCGCGCTCAGCAAGAGATTTTATGAGTCTTCAGGCATGTTGGATTGCCCCCTAGATGTAGAGATTACAGATGACCGTTTGGTGCGAGCATCGACGGTGTTCCGAGATTGTGTGATGAGGTTATTTGAGGAACGGTATCTGGTGGATCTAGTTCCCATACCTTTGCGGGGGAACAAGGTTATTATCGGTATGGATTGGCTAAGCACCGATGGGGCAGTGATCGACTGCGCGCAACAGTTGGTGCGGATCAGGACCCCAAGTGGGGAAGAGCTGGTGATTCATGGCGAGAGGCCGCAACGAGGACCAGCCCTATGTTCCACAGCGAGAGCTAGGCGTTACCTCCAGCAGGGTTGCGCAGGTTATGTCGCGTATGTTATGGATACCCGGGAGGCGGGTAGAGCGACGGCAGGCGAGGTGCCCGTAGTTCGAGAGTTCATGGACGTATTCCCCGAGGAGCTGCCTGGGATACCTCCGGAGCGTCAGGTGGAGTTCAGGATCGACCTAGTCCCTGGTGCGGCTCTGATAGCCAAGGCACCCTATCGGTTGGCTCCTCCCGAGATGCAGGAGTTGTTTACGCAGCTGCATGAGCTACTAGACAAGGGATTTATTAGACCGAGCAGTTCACCTTGAGGAGCCCCGATTCTGTTTGTAAAAAAGAAGGACGGGTCGCATCGGATGTGTATAGATTATCGGGAGCTGAATAAGGTAACGGTGAAGAACCGTTACCCACTCCCGAGGATTGATGACCTCTTTGACCAGCTTCAGGGAGCATCTTGGTTCTCCAAGATTGATCTGCATTCAGGATATCATCAGATCAGGGTCAGGGAGGAGGATGTGCAGAAGACTGCATTTCGGACGCGCTATGGCCATTACGAGTTTGTAGTGATGCCCTTCGGGCTCACCAATGCCCCTGCCGCATTCATGGATCTCATGAACCGCGTGTGTAGACCGATGATAGATCAGTCAGTGATAGTATTTATTGATGATATCTTGGTTTATTCAAAGACACAGGAGGAGCATGAGGAGCACCTGCGGGAGGTGCTGGAGACCTTGAGGAGGGAGAGCTTGTACGCCAAGTTCTCCAAATGTGAGTTTTGGTTGCACGAGGTGCAGTTTCTTGGGCACCTTGTCAACCAGAACGGGATTTCAGTAGACCCGGCCAAGGTGGAGGCCGTGATGAGATGGGAGGTTCCGAAGTCTCACTCCGAGATTCGGAGTTTCCTGGGATTAGCGCGCTACTATCGGAGATTCATTAAGGACTTCTCCAAGATAGCCGTACCCCTGACACGGTTGACCAAGAAAGTCGTGGTCTTTCGATGGGGGCCTGAACAGCAGGCATCGTTTAAGGTTCTGAGACAGAGATTGTGCGAGGCGCTAATCTTATCCCTGACAGAGGGCGTAAAGGATTTTGTGGTATATTGTGACGCATCCATTTCGGGTTTGGGCATCGTACTGATGCAGAGAGGGCATGTCATTGCCTACGCTTCGAGCCAGCCGAAGCCTCACGAGGTGAACTACCCGACGCATGATTTAGAGTTGGGGCGGTGGTCTTCGCCCTCAAGATTTGGCGACATTACCTTTATGGGGTTCGGTGTACCATTTACACGGACCACAAGAGCTTGAGGTACCTTATGGACCAGCCAAATATGAACATGAGGCAGCGTCGGTGACTTGATGTGGTGAAGGATTATGATTGTGAGATCCTTTACCACCCGGGGAAGGCCAATGTGGTGGCCGATGCGCTTAGCCGCAAGGTGGCGTTGATCAGGGATATCTGCATGCGGATGACAGTGGTGACTCCGCTATTGGAGCGGATTCGAGAAGCCCAGCTGGAGGCCATGAAGGAGGAACATCGGAAGAGTGAGTGCATAGTGGGTCAGGTTTCCACCTTCGATTATGATAGCCGAGGATTATTGACACTACACCGTAGGGTGTGGGTGCCGTATCACGGAGGCATGCACCAGGTCTTGATGGAGGAGGCGCACAAATCCTGATTCTCCATTCATCCCAGGGCAACGAAGATGTATAGGGATCTTCGTTTAGACTATTGGTGTCCCTACATGAAGTGGGATGTGGCTTGGTATGTGGAGCGGTGTCTGACCTGCAGGAAGGTCAAGGCCGAGCATCAGAGACCGAAAGGCAAGATGCAGCCGTTGGATATCCCATTGTGGAAATGGGAAGATATTACGATGAATTTTATCTTGAAGCTTCCCAGGACCGCACGAGGAGTGGATTCGATATGGGTCATCGTGGATCGATTGACCAAGAGCGCCCATTTTATTCCGATTCAGGAGAGCATATCGTTCAAAAAGTTGGCCGACATCTATATCAGGGAGATAGTGGCCCGGCACGGGGAGCCGGTATCAGTGATTTCAGATAGGGATGTGCGTTTCACTTTCAGGTTTTGGAAGAAGTTTCATGACGAGTTGGGCACTCGTCTGCATTTTAGCACCGCCTTTCACCCGCAGACAGATGGTCAGAGTGAGCGGACCATCCAGACTCTTGAGGATATGTTGCGGGCATGCGTGCTAGACTTCAGTGGTAGTTAGGATACCTATCTTCCTCTAGCTAAGTTCTCATACAACAACAGCTATCACATGAGTATTTACCGTCCTCCCTTTGAGATGTTGTACGGGAGAAGGTGCAGGACCCCTATATGTTGGGGCGAAGTTGGCCAGAGGGTCATGGGGAGCACCGAAGTGGTGCTCAAGACGACCGAGAGGATTCATCAGGTGCGAAGTAGGCTTCAGACCGCTCAGAGTCGGCAGAAAAGTTACGCCGATAAGCGTCGATCAGACCTGGAATTCCAGGTCGGGGATATGGTTCTCTTGAAGGTGTTGCCATGGAAGGGCATCATCCGATTCAGGAAACAGGGCAATTTGGCCCCAAGGTATATCGGACCGTTCAGGGTTGTAGCCCGGGTGGGCAAGGTGGCGTACCGGCTGGATCTGCCAGCCGAACTCAGTCAGATCCACAGCACTTTCCACGTCTCTCAGCTGCGGAAGTGCCTAGTGGACGACTCAGCTGTGGTGCCTTTAGAGGATATTCAGATTGATGACAGCCTGAATTACATTGAGCGGCCAGTAGCGATCCTCAACCGGAAGTCGAAGGATCTGAGGAAGAAGAGGGTGGAGCTAGTAAAGGTGCAATGGCAGCACCGGAATGGTTTGGAGTGGACATGCAAACAGGTTGAAGAAATGAGGGAGCACTATCCCGAGCTTTTCCAAGAGCGAGCGGCAGACTACGAGGACGAAGTCTAAAATAAGTGGGGGAGATTTGTAGCACCTAGTTCCTGTTTTGGAGAGAAGAAGAACGTAGATCAAGAGGAGACGAAGAATACCCATAATCTTTGTGCCATTTCAGAGTTTCTAGAGCCGGAGGATTTCCGAAGCAGCAGCAGCAGTTAGAGGATTCCCGCACAGTTGAGCAGCTACTACGATGTGAGTTACCTTCCAGTAGCGGTGGGTTTACGGCCACAATGCCGGCCCACCAGTAGGGATCGTATGCTAGATGTTTGTCTTTGTGATATTCATCTGTGTTGTTACTACATGATATATTGTATGCTAGCGTGATATGATATGTGATAGTGATAGAGTTCGGTTGTTAGGACCGACGGGTAGGTTAGGCACCCCAGATATGCCTAATAGTATGTTATGACATGTTTAGCTGCTAGCATGATATGTTACATGAGATAGAGGTAGTACTAGGGGTGAAATAGTCCCCGAGGTTCGGTTGTTAGGACCGAAGGGTAGTCAGCATCCCAGAATGGCTCGACATGGGTAGGTCAGCACCCCAGAATGGCTTGACACGGGTAGGACGGCACCCAAGAATAGCCGCATGGGTAGGTCGGCACCCCAGAATGGCCGTACGGGTAGGTCGGGCACCCCAGAAATGCCTGGCAATATGTCTGTGATATGATTGTATGGTATGTGGTACGATGGGGGGAACTCACTAAGCTTCGTGCTTGCAATTTTCAGTTTTGGTTTCAGGTACCTCTTCAGCGAAGGGGAAGGAGCTGGCGCGGTAGCGGCACATCATACACACACACTTTGGTTTCCGCATTATGAGATGTTCTGGGATTGTACTATGACATTATTATTACTTTCATGTTTTGCGTTTTCAGACACGAGATATGTTTTATGAAATGATATGATCGGATGATGTTTTACTGCAAATGTTTTACAAACTACTTAATTTAAATGAAATTTTTGGGCGTGAAAATTGGGTCGTTACATTTTCGGTCAAGGTTATGCTTTTTGGACAAAGAATTTTGCCTTTCATCTTTGACTTTCAAAGTAGACTTTTGACCTTCAAGTTTGACCTTTGACCTTTAACTTTGACTTTCTCGTTTTACTTTCAAGTTTTCACTTTTGACCTTTGAAATTTGACTGACAGGTTTGACCTTTAGGTTTGACTTTCGAGGTTTCAAGTCAAAGGACATTTTTGTCTTGGTTTCAAAATCAGCTCTATTTTTAGTAAATTATACTTTTTGGTGAATAATGAGTTCTTCAATCACCAAGATTAATGAAACTTCATGTTCTCAAAACTGTATGGATACTGTTAAATATCTTCGTGATCAAATTGATATATTACGTAGAGACAATGATGACCTTAAATATGAAGGATACACATTCAGAAAGGGCTAAAAACCCTTAAAAATCAATTAGAGGCTAAAACCAAGGACTTTAGAAAAATTCAAGAAGAATATAGTAATAAATGCGAACATTATCATTATGCTAAAGTAAAAATTGCCGAATTAACTGCCGAACTTGATGCGTTAAAAGCAAAATATAAAGATGTTGAATTTAACTTTAAGAAATTTGACGTGTCAAGTGAGGTAGTTGTGTCCATGATAGAAAAATAGTTAAAATTTAAAGATAATCATAATAAGGGTGTATGGTACCATAGTGTTCCACCTCCGTTCAACGATAACTACGACCCACCCCTTGAAACCAATGAGGTAAAGACATTTGCTCAGTTTGGCCTGCCACATGTATTAGCTTCATTTAAGACTGAAAAATCTGGCCCAACTGAGAATATTGAGGTGAATGATACTAATGTTTCTACCTCATGTGCAGAGTAGGTCACTGTGCAAGATAGGCATGAGCAGAACACAATTAACTGTTGTTCTGCTGAAAATGATTCTAAAACTTGTGATGAGGTGAGAAATTCTAATTCTTCTACTTCATATGTAGATAAAGAAGTGGTGCAAGATAAGAGTAAGTAGAGCAAAATCAATTATGATTCTACTAAAAGTGTTTCAAAAGCTTATGATGATGTCACTCCCGCTGTTGAAAAATCTAAGCCACAAAAGTCTATCAAGCAGTCTAACAAATGCTCTTGTGCTTGTGCTTGTGGAAGTTCTTCGAAACAAACTTCTATTGGAAAAGGACCAGGTCACAACCTTATCTATATGAAAAGACAGACTTGCTTTAACTGTGGGACTCCCGGTCACATCGCCAGAAATTGCCCACAACATTTGTATGTTCCCTACTACAGACAAGGTTGGCAAAACGCGCCAAGAGGGAGATCCTCTAAAAGAATCCCTTCGAGGTCACAATCGCGCAATGGTGACTGGAATGCGAAAAAGGCCAAGAATCAAAATCCCAAGGATAGGAAGGGAATGTCTGACAAAAAGCAAAATTCAAGAGAAAACTCACTTAAATCAAGATTAGTTAGGTCAAAGTCATCTCGACGATCGGTTTCAAGTTCTAAAGCTAGCAATAAGGCATCCATCCGATCAAACAAGAAATTAGTTGAACCCGACTATAGATGGGTCCCAAAGGTTCACACTCCCAAATCATCTAATGATTGTAACATTTCTTCATCTTCTGTGTTTGACAGACAGGATATGTCATGAGAGAGAGTACCTTGCATAGATGAGAAAGGTCAACCTAGCTTCAAAACGGAGTGGGTCCCAAACACCAACTAATCTCACAGTTTGTGCTGGAGCAGTCATGGAGGAATATCATTAGACTTCAGTTTGTTGATAGTGGTTGTTCCAAGCACATGATAGGAGACATCTCTCAATTGTACAACATTCAGAACTTTAACTGAGGGTATGTGTCCTTTGTGGGAAGGAAGAAAGAAAGGATCACAACTGGGGATCGGTCTTAATGGCGTGTTGCATTCTAAATATGTTAACTTCGTTCCAAAATATGTTAACTTCTGTAAGTTTCTATTACGTACATTTTGAATTTTAGTTTTGTTTTTGGTAAATTTGTTCATATTTTATTATATGCACAAATTTAATTGGGGGGGGGGGGGGGGGGGGATTAAAAAAATTAAAATTCAAAAAATACAAAAATATGTTTTATTTTTTTTTACAGAAAAACTAAAAAAAATCTAAAAACATTATTTTGAGCGTATTTTAATTTTAATTTTTATTCTTAGTTGCTTTATTTGTGTGCTAAGTTTAGTTTTATTTTGTTTTTTTCTCAATTTTTTTTGTCTTGCAATGTGAATTCTCAAGAAGAAGAGACTCAAGAAGATTGTATCGGAATATTCTGAGCAAGGAGAAGAAACTTGAAAAGGGGAAAGGAATTGACGGAAGTTTCAAACGCGAATGATAGATTCTTTCATATTGAGACATATACCAGTCTTGATAGGAGTCTCTGCATCAAATGTTAATGATCAAAAGTCATTTTCTCCATGACTGATGTGAAACACCAACCATTCTTGACCCATATCTAAATTTTCTCCATTAAATAACTTCCACATACCGGTACCCTTGAGGTTCGAGTATAAAACAACTCGGCTGACGGTTACCAAAAATTTGTGTTTATGATGTTAGAAGTCATTGTCACCACGATTTTAAGTGAAACCCAAAATCCCAAACCCATCAATTTCTGAATTGACGGTGAACATTTTAATGTTCTAGATATTTTCACCAATGAAATTGACGGATAATGGTTCATACCTGGTGTGACACTGTGCAAAATGTCAGTTAGGCAGTTTCTTTCTAAGAACTGTCGTATTTAAGGAATTGAAAGTCTAAAACTATACAAATTGTCAAATTGGTCTTTTCAGCCTTCTTTACCTAAGAGTTGTCACAGCACCATGCTAATTCACCCAACAGGGAAACAAATACCGTTGAACGTCTCTCCAAAGGCCAAGTTAACGTGTTAACTTGAAAAACTGTATTGAGATCTTTGATCTAGGATACACAGGGGCTAACATCAAAACTAGCCATGAGTAGTTCTCCGATACTCAAAAAATCGCAGTGTGTTCCTCCGAGTTTACACATATACTGCGAGTAGTCTCTTTCTGAGCCAAGGCTAGGTCCTTGAACAACTATGGTGAGAAGGGTATTTATGATTATGTGATCCACAAGGACTTTTTAGTCAATGGTTATTATTCAAGACTCATTGGTGATCGTTAAAGAGCATACATTCGAAGGAACAAGAAGTGAAGATTGTTTCTCAACACAAATCTTTCAACCCCAGAAGCAAGGTGAAGCTGTATTTGAAGATTATGTGACGAATTGCATTAAAGCCCCCTCAATCAATTTGTTGCTATTTATGAACTTGCTGAAATGATCTAGAAGAATTGGTCTCTCTGTTATTTTATCTAAAGATTCTCAAAGCTGCAAGTGCTGATTTTCAAAGAATCTCTACAAGAAGCCTCTACACCCAATGTGCGTTCAAAGTCAAATTTTGAAGAAAACCGCAACTACTAAAGATGAAGTTATTCATGAAGATTCATATGTTCATCTTGAAGTTGTGAAGAAATCGAAGACAAAAGTTGAAGCCAAGAACAAAGCAAAGATTGACAATAAAAGAAAGCTACAACCTAAGGGGGAGTTTGTTAGGTCATAAGAAAAGAAAGCTATAAACTAAGGGGGATTTTGTTAGGTCATAAGAAAAGAAATCTATAAACCAAGGTGGAGACTATTAGGTCATAAGTTATGGTTTATGCTTTGCTTTTCTTAAGGTATTAAAGTTCTTGGTCTAGGATAGAAAACACCATGTTTTGGTGTTGATTGGACCAAAATCGCATGTGATTTCGGTTAGGCCTTATATTGATTTGTTTGAGTTTTGGACTTGGGCTTGGTTATTAGGTCTACGTATAAATATGTTATTTATGCGTTGTATAGGGAGTTGGACGTTCTAGGAGGCTGCCATATTTCTTGGGACGTGAGTTAGAGTGAAACTGAGAGAAAATAGTGTGTAATCAGAATGTTATGTACCAGACGATTGATCAATACATTGTGTGCATTGAAGATTAATTATCTTGCTCTTATTCATCTTGTATCTTACATCATTCAGTTGATTGGGATTCTGCACCTTCAAAGTGAATCCTAATGATTTGTAGAAGAATTTGGGACTTATAGAACCCTGGCTTAAGTAAAAAGGACACGTAGGGCCAAGCAACAAATTCAGAGATTGTTTCCAAAAATCTTTCTACAAACACTAAAAAATTCAAAGATTTTCTTCCACACCCAATAGCAAAAGAGGAGGAAAAAGATCACTTACCAGAAGGATTGGAGGAGGGCCCGACGTTGGAGGATCCACCTTTGGTATGGCGCCCTTCAGCATCGGGATCGCGACACAATTGCAGAAGGCCTTCCATGTACAGCTCACCAAGGAGAAGATGGAAGGCAAATTCTTTCTCCATAAAAGATTTTACAGCAACATACATCGCATGCGTATGCTCCATAATGGCACTCAGGTTCCCAAAGACAAACTTCCAGGCGGCAACCTGCTCACAGAATGCTTGCTTGCCCCCTCCACACCAGTGGCCATGCGCACTGCCTTCATTCATCTAACACCAAGGGAGATCTCAACACTCTACACCACCCTATCCACTACTCGGACAACACCCTTTTAAAGGAACCAATACACAACCTCCTCTACAACCTTCCTCCTCACCACCTCCACCTACAACTTCCCACGTTGTTCCTCCACTCGGTTCTCCAACACCTTCTTCTCCTGTACCATGGTTTCAATCCACTGGAAAAGGTGCTTCACTGACCCATCCAACTCTGCCACCTGCTCCTCCACGAACGCCTTATCCTCGGCCAAGAGGTCATAACTCTCCTCGAATTTTCACTTCTCCTCCTCCAACCTCATCACTTTCGTCCTTAGCTCGACCCACTCGGCCCTAGAAGAGGGAAGCTCCGCTGAATCTGAATTGACCTGGCGAAGGCGTCGAGCGATGGCCACCAAGTAAAGAGTGACCTGAGCCATCACATACTGAAGATTGTTGGGCATGTGAGAGTTAGAGAGGAGCTCCAGAGCTTCGATAAGGCATGACGACCCCAATCATATGCAACACGATGTTGCGTAAGAAGGGACTTTCAAGTGAAGCCCCACTCTAGGATATAAACTCCAAGGGCCGCCAAGGGCGAAGAAGAGAAACCTGCAATAACATTATCCTTCACCGGAGCCGAAGCAAAATCAGAGGCGGTTTGAAACTCAACCTCAGGCTCATTCCCTGTAGCACCTCCACCAGGGTCAGTAGCGTCTTTTGGATCTTCCTTTGGTTCAAGAGGCAGTTCAATCACCTCCTTATTCATGCCCTCCAACAGGTCCGAAGCATCATCATCGGAAATATCCACTACAAAATCGGACTCCCCCAACAGGAAGTACACGTTACGTCTCTTACGAAGACTCCTTCCAATGGTGCTGATATTGGCGCCCTTAGTAAGTGGGGAGTCTATCCAGGCTATTCGCCGCTTGGTGTTCGGTCAACTCCCTCTAGTTGCCACCTCATTCGCCAGCTCATCCTCAAGATCGGGAGGCAGAGGATCATCGCGATAAACCCCTTCTACAGTGGCATCGACCAATGCCTGGTCAGCTTGAGGACTGGATCCTTGCACCACAACAATGATAGGGATATCAAATGCCAGGGCACGATCAACACTGACTGGTGGAAGAAGCGTCTCCACCAGAGGCACTTCCCGATACCGGCAACTGCCATGGAACCTACCTCACAGGACCATCTCAAAAGAAATGATCCTATCGATACCTATAACAAAAAAACAAATCAGATACATAAGGGGATCAACGAAGCCCCGACTGCACCCCGTCGAGGGTTATGCAAAAAAATGGAGGTGGGGGTGGGGAGGAGATGCACACTCACCATCCCTATCCATGAAGAATTGAGGCATCATCCCACGTACCATCCAGGCAACACTCATCCCACCCGCAGCCAACATATAATCTTCTTAATACTCGTGATTGAAAGAATTGCATATCAACGTGTTCGCCACAGTCTCGCTAGCACCCCAGAGTTGAGGTGTCCGATTGGCGAAAGTGGTCCAAGGAGGACAGTCAAAACCGACAATATTGTGGTTCACCCATAACCATTTGGCCAGCAAGTTATTCTTGGGGGGGCTTCTAGTTTATGATGAACGCATGAACGCCCCGCCGCTGGGAGAACATATACATGCCAAAATGAGTAGAGGGGTTGAAGTAGTACTTGAAAGCTTAGAACTGAGGGAGCACGCCCAAAGCTCGATAGGAAATATCGATACCGACTATTTTTTTGACGGCATCAGGAGTTTGATCGTCAAAAGAGAAGCCATATTACCGCATAATCTCATAAAAAAAGTCGGTTGTTGGTAGCCTAACACCCGCTTCGAAGATTGGGATTGGGACTCCGACCTTGCCTTCCGGCGGCCAAGAAATGACTGCCCCCTTTCGAAGGTATCGTACACCATGCTTAGGAAGAAAACCAATTCAGGCTAGCATTCCGTTAAACTCGCGAGGCGTGGACTCAATTCTAGAAGTTGGTGTCGCCATGGATTTCGATAAACAAGAACGAGGTAAAAGAGGGAATAATCAGAGTGAATACATGGACAACTGAAGACACAATAGAGCGAAGGAAAGGAAACCGTCCCTGATAAGCGAAGTCTTAAATGAAAGGAGGGAAATTCGAACAGTTACAATGATGAAACCATCTGTATAGATGCCTCTGTCACATCAGCGAATATCAGAGTCATCCTGGCCGAACACGTGTCTTGGTCTAAGCTAGAACAACTCAGCTACCCCAAGCTAATGCTAACATTTACTAGCCTAGGGGACTTGTTAGCTTATCCCTCTTGGAATATATCAAAGATAACAAGATAGTTATCTAAAGGATGGCCTACTTAAAGGTCGCTACCTAGCATAAGTGCTAGGTCCGGGCCCTCTCCCTCGCGACCTCGCACTAAGACTCAGGCGCTCTAGCGCCAAGGTCCAATCCAAAACAAAAGGTTATGGTCCATAACGAGCCAAAATAATACCAACCACTCCCTGCTGCGACAAGTGTAGCACTCAGAGCGCCGCCCTTGGGTAGTTCTGCCTCAATAGCATTTAAATGCTAGTCTTGCACGCCCCGTCAATGGGATGCCTCCACGTCCCGATAGTCCAGAAAAGACAAAAAGTATTGTCATGGACATGCTAATCCGGCGATAGGTATAAAGGAAGCCCTTCTTCTCACAAAAGAGTGA
This sequence comes from Lactuca sativa, assembly GCF_002870075.4. NCBI lineage: Eukaryota > Viridiplantae > Streptophyta > Magnoliopsida > Asterales > Asteraceae > Lactuca > Lactuca sativa. Next base: position 11,817,281 of record NC_056623.2, read on the forward strand.
TCGCCTCATCCTCTCCCTTAAGCTAAACCCTAGTTCTCTCATTCTCGCATCCAATTACCGACTAGGTCGTTGGATCCTTGTTCTTCGATGCCCTCGCATACAATGACTAATGTTGATTCTTTCTTTACTATGATTCTCAGGCTTAACCTAGACGAAACCACCACACACGTCGTTAAGTTCGAAGACATATCACAACACTTTCAAATTTAGAATCTACTTAAATCAATTTCGATTCTAATATAATTCATACAAAAACAATTAAAACGTTATTTGAAAATGTCTTTTGATTGGTCGAAATTCATTTCCAACACTATTCTTCCATCAAGCTCCAACAATGATCTAAGGTCTTAACGCATCTCTAAGGAAGATGGTAGAAAGCAAAGAAAACAGAGTACACAAAATTAAAGTTGAATCTAAGAAACTTGGGCAACAAATTCAGGGTAAGCAATGAGCAATTGAAAACAAGAAAAAATAGATCATGGACACGAAGAAAGAAATCCAAATTTTTAGGCGTTACATAAATAAGGTCGAACATGACAATGAGATCATAGAGGACGGGTTTTGATAAATTTGTGAGAAAATTGATGGCATGAAAGCATGAGTTGATGAAAAAGAAATCAAAATTATCGTACAACTATCCAGAATTTCATTTCATAAAGAAAAATAGATGATTTTATGTTTTTATTTTTTACGGTCATTTCTATTTTAATTATCATTTCTATTATGTTCAATTTTGTTTTGTTTATGACTTATTTAATAATAGATCATAGTTTATTAAACAAATCTCACTATATGATTATACATAAAACCAAGTCATGTTTTCTACATTAACCAAAAATATATAGTAAAACCTTTTGGGTTATGAGCAAAACATCAATCCTATGGTGCATATGCAAACCCTAAAGATTTGGATCTACGTTTTTCTAGTTGTACATGTAATAATCATCCAAAGCTGATAAACCCTAAAACTAGCATACGAAAATCGAAATTACATCTAATAAACAAGTTAGAATGTTACCTTTCAATTGAAGCTTGAAGATCCTTGAACTTTTGAGAACCTAGCACCTCAAATGCATCAGCCTATAATAGATCACAAACACCAAGGCAATTGGAGAATATTAGAGAGAGAGAGGGTAAGGCTAAATTTCGGCTCTAGGAATCCTTCTACGGTTGTGATAGCCGAAAATTGGATGCCTAGGGGTTCTATATATAGTTGAGCTGCTAGGGTTTCAGGCAAAACCTTAATTAGATTGCTTAGGCCTTAAGCAGTCAACATGATCCTTCCAGAAGGCCCCCTATGGATAATTTCTATGCGGGCTTCCCCATAAAATTATTCCATCCCTTCTTTAGGGTTCCTAAACCCATATTGCAATTATCAAATAATTACAATATCAGTCCCCTCAATTTAATTAACCTCTTTTGACCACAAAATTAATTCTAAACTAGTTCTTGACCAATATTAATCAAATAATATGATTTCTGTTTTAATATATTATTCATATAATATATTAATAAACCATAATAACCTCTTTCTCCATTATTCACCTAATCAAGTTGCTTTGGTGGAGGCAACCCAAAAGGACCATGCTACAACCGGGTCAAGTACATACCAAATATAGTTAATGGCTTAGACACCTAATCCAATAGTCTCCCACTTGGATAAGTCTAATAACTATAAATTCAAGTACGACTTCAAAATCCCATTAGCAATCGTAGCTCTCAAAAACCGCTGTCGAACTCTAACACGTCCTTTATAAAAGGGATTGTATAGTCCTCCGTTCTCAAGATTTCATGTGGACAAATACAAGGAACATAGTCATACTTTTTGTCCAGCAGTTTGTTTCTCGATCTCTGATTTTTCTGACATAGAACTTAATTGAACACATCAATTCAGTCCTGATCGGGCCCGACACAAAAGTCAAAACAAAATCATCGAGGGGCCCAAGACATTGCTTTTAGCCTCGTAGGATAAAAGGAACAAAAAAACTTCGACTCATATGCTTGTACTATTACTCATCAAATTGTACACAACAATACATTTTATAACATCAAGTTACTGATGCGTTTACGCATTATCAATGCACAACCAACTCATCAACAACAACTCTTATATCTAGGTTTAAAGAATATATGATATTATCGTCTCACGATCACTCATGATTAAATTCCATGAAGTGATTCATGTGAGCGCGAGTTTAATCCAATACTTAAATCATATTTCATAAGCACTCATGAATGTTGCAGCAAACTTTTGCTATGTTTAAACACTTAGACAATCTACAAGCCAATTCGTGACAATCTTCTTTCATACTTACTTCCAACGTATGATCGACTGTGGATAGTTTAAATAATCTTATCATTTAGGAAGTCAAAACATGCAAACTGAAACAATAGTAAATAATTAACACAAGACAATAACATTACTCATAAATAATACTCTTTTATTTAATCATCAAATTTTAATTACAATTTATCTATTACAAGTTTCTAAAAGCTATCTAATCACTAAAACTAATATCGTCCTTCATCCCAATACTCCTAGCGTGCTGCAAGTGCTGAACTTTACTCAGTCCCTTCGTAAGGGGATCTGTTGGGTTCTCCTATGACGATACCCACTTAACCACGAGGAGTCCCTCTTTCATCCAATGTCTAATGAAATGATATCTTCTGTCGATATTCCTGGATCTGCCATGATCCCTTGGTTCCTTAGTTAAGGCAACCACACCTTCGTTATCGCAGAAAATCTCCACATTATCCTTTATGGTCGGTATAACTCCAAGGTCTCCGATGATGTTCTTAAGCCATATTGCCTCCTTTGACACTTCGCTCGCTTCTATGTACTCTGATTCGTACGTTGAATCAGCTACGGTCTCTTGTTTGGAACTTTTCCAAGTCACTGCTCCTCCATTTAGGGTAAATACCCAGCCAGATTTTGAGTGGAAATTATCTCGGTCGGTCTGAAAATTGGCGTCACTATACCCTCGCACTCTCAAGTCATCACTCCCACCGAGGATAAAGAACCATTCCTTAGTCCTTCATAGTTACTTGAAAATGGTCTTACTGTGGTCGAATGTGCAATACCAGGGTTCCGTTGATATCTGTTGACCATGCTCAAAGCGAAGACCACATCAGGTCGAGTACATGTCATAGCATACATGATTGAGCCAACTGCGGAAGCATAAGGTACTCTGGTCATCTCTGCTATCTCGACATCAGTACTCGGGCTTTGAGTCTTACTCAACTTGGTATTGCTTTGGATAAAACGGTTTAACACTTTATCCAAGTAATTAGTCTGACTAAGTCCTATTAGTCTTTAACTCCTATTTCTTAATATCCTTATCCTAAGAATATAAACAGCTTCTCCGAGGTCCTTCATAGCGAAGCACTTCCCAAGCCAGGACTTAACATCCTACTGGGTTGGGACGTCGTTTCCTATGAGCAGTATGTCATCCATATACAATACGAGAAAACTAACTATACTCCCACTGTCTTTTACATATACACATGACTCATCCTCGCTTCTTGAGAAACCAAACTCTTTGACTTTCTCATCAAAACAAAGATTCCATCTGTGAGATGCTTGTTTTAATCCATAAATGGATTTCTCAAGCTTACACACTCTATTAGGGTTCTCAGCATTGACAAAACCCTCTGGCTGACTCATGTAAACATCTTCGGCCAACTTTCCATTAAGGATAGCGGTTTTGACATCCATTATCCATATTTCATAGTCATGAAATGCAACTATGGCTAGCATAACCCTTATAGATTTAATCATCGCTACTAGTGAGAAGGTCTCATCATAGTCAACTCTGGGAGTTTGATTAAAGCCCTTCACAACCAATCGTGCCTTATACGTGTGTACTTTCCCATCCATGTCAGTCTTCTTTTTGAAGATCCATTTGCACCCGACCGTTTTACGACCTTGCACATTGTCAACCAAGTTCTAAACTTGATTGTCATATATGTAATGAATCTCGCAGTCCATAGCCACTTTCCATTTCACAAACTCCAGGCATGCATTGGCTTCCTTGTAGTTGTTAGGTTCATCCAAATTTATTAGTTTGTTATTGCTAATAAACGTATCACCTTCACTTGTTATATGGAATCCATACAACACAGGTAGAACACTAACTCTAATGGAACGTCTTAGATGTAACATCCCCCTCTGGCACGTATCACAATATTGTCCTCTTTGGGCCACTCGGCACGAGGACTTCCCAGGGGGTCACCCATCCTGGTACTACTCCCGCCCGAGCACGCTTAACTGCAGAGTTCTTATGGGATCTGCTGCCCTTACGGCTTTAAAACGCGTTTTGACAGGGAAGGTATCCACACCCCTTATAAGGAATGCTTAGTTTTCCTTCCCAGTTGATGTGGGATCAGATCTAACCCACTTTCACCCCCCATTATAGGGTTCGACGTCCCCGTCGAACACATCGACCCGTGCCCTGGATTTGATGCCATTTGTAACATCCTCCTCTGGCACGTATCACAATATTGTCCGCTTTGGGCCACTCGGAACGAGGACTTCCCAGGGGGTCATCCATCCTGGTACTACTCCCGCCCGAGCACGCTTAACTGCAGAGTTCTTATGGGATCTGCTGCCCTCACGGCTTTAAAACGCGTTGTGACAGGGAAGGTATCCACACCCCTTATAAGGAATGCTTAGTTCTCCTTCCCAGCCGATGTGGGATCACATCTAACCCACTTTATGTAACGCCCGGGTTTTAGGGCTAAGCATTTTTGTCAATGTAATAGTCTAGGTCAACTATTGTAACTCTTTTTGAAGTAATAAAGATGAAATATTTGAGTATTATGTGAATTATGTGTGTTTATGTGCTTATTATTTAATCATAAATGTATAATTAATAAAGAATAAAAATAAGCATCAAAATTAAAGTGTGAGATAAGCCCAATATTTTTACATAAAGTTGTAGTGGTCGAAACAAGGATTTTGTGGATATAAGGAACGCCAAAATCCGAGTTATAGCGAAGAAGTTATGACCCGTCGAAGTTTAGCGACAGAACCGACACGATACCGGAAAGCATAAATAGTGAATTTACGATAGAGCGAGATTTAGCCTTAGCGATCTAAACGAAAGTCGTAGAATATGTTAAACTAAGAACATCGATAAAAAGAACGCCCAAATCTGACTTCCTATGAAGAAGTTATGATTTTTCGAAGTTTCGAGTTAGCAATGTACAGCCCGAAATTCGAATATTAGATCGAGCGGTTTTTAGCCGACACGACCTAAATGAGAATCGAAGGTCTCGTTAAAAGTAGCGTAACGAGAAAAAGATGGGCGAAAACGGATGTCGAATGAAGAAGTTATGAGGATTTAACGGACCAATCCTGTCCCGACCTGTTAATAATATAAAATTAAAAATCAAGTCAAAATTAGCCGACGGAGTCTAAACGAAAGTTGTAGAGTACGTTCCCACCTTCGCGTGGATATAAAGAACGTCAAAAACGGAGCTCGTACGCGAAAGTTACGAATTTTTAAAGTTGAAAAGTGAAATTGCGAAATCTGATGCTAGAACGATGACGTGGCAAGATCCTAACCGTCGCTTGCTGATCACGGCTCGCTTCGGATGGCCAACACGTGGTCCTCGCTTACGCCCTGCGTCCGAAGTCAGTACGCCCCGCGTACCCTCGCCCTTATCTCTTCCGAAGTGCAAGACAGCTGGTCCGAGGTGGCGCCCTTATCCGAGCCACTACGCCCACCATAGGTTCGAGGTACGCTCAGCGTACCGAGGCCTCGCAGGCTATAAAAGGGGGCCGAGAGTTCAGACTTTTTCACACCAAAATCACTTCTCTCTCTAACTTCTTTCTCTCTCTACAACCCCAAACCACCCTAAACCCTAGATAAAACCCCTAACACCCTAAGGAAGCCCCGAGGGTCCTGGAGTCCCGAAAAAAAGGAGTCTTTCAGTTTTGAAACGCTGCTCCAATTAAGTTCCGGTTTTCGATAAAATTCGCTGTAAGTGTGCTACGCTTACGCAATTTTTAATATAACTTTCAAATAGTTATAGGAATGTTATTAGGTCCTTAAAATAATTATTTGGACTACTATTATGAGTTATATTGAGTTTTATTAACGCTTATATAATAATAATAGTCAGACTAATTAATTTGTCGCGGTTATCGTTAGACTAAACCCTAGTGGTATCGATACTAGGTTTTATCAAAGGAATATCGTTTTGAGAGTATTGAAGCGCTGTCCGAGTGCTGAGTCACCACCTTTCAGGTGAGTGCATAGTTACTTTCAGCTTACAAATAGATATGAAGTATTTTATATAAATTACGTGCTGTGTGTGTATATTATCTGTATACTTGCTATCTATGCTGGATGAACGTTTTATACATGTTTTCAATGATTTAAACTGTATATGTATTTTATATCTACAAAATGTGTTGGGTAAAACATGGGTAGATGTAATAGTTGCTGTGTGACAAAATAAAATAATGAGAGGCCTCGTTATAGATGTTATTGATGATCTAGTCATCTAGCGGAGTATAGATGACGACCACGGACCATTCTAGACAGTCCAGTGGAACACTAGCAGGCTCGCAACCTGTAGGTGTTTATTCGAACTGTGTGTTTATTTGAACTGTGTGCTCACCAGATGTACTCCATCCCCCACATGGTTGCCTTAAGGACATTTATTGCTGAGGAATCCCCTTAGCAGTAGTGTCCGTCCCGATGATAATCCTTAGGGTAGGTCCCTTATGATAGATGCTTAGGGACATAATGTGAGGATAACGGGACCGGGTAATCGGGTTTGTTTAATTTAATGAAGTTAATAAACTTATTTATTGTGGTTTGAAAACCCTATGTGCTCACCAGGCTCCCAAGCCTGACCCACTCAATTTTATGTATTACAGGTAGTGGCGCTTGAGCATAGATATGATGTTTGGACGAGGGATTACAGATATAGGCCTGTAGATATGAAATAATGTAGTAAGGCTTATATTGTATTGTTTATGCTTTTGATCTGTACGAACATGACATCCCGAGTCTCTTAATGAAATACGTTTCTATGGAAATGCTTTTGATAAATCTTTATCATATTTTGTTTTGGAGCAAATTCCGCAACGCTTTTATTTAAAATGTTACTCTGATTTTTAAACAAAGCATAAACAAACCGGTCTTTTCTGGCCGTGATTTTGGGGATGTCACATTAGAGGTAAGGACTCGTCAATTGGTTCAACAGGAGTTTCCTCCTCGGGTTGAACGCCACTTTTATAGGTTCCTTCATCGCTTGATTCTTGAAGCTCTCCAAGATCAATTTGCATCCCACTGTCCTCTTGGCATATGAGTTCTCTACCTTTCTCTTGGAAAACCCCTATCCTCGCAACGAAGACAACATTGTCACTTGGTCAATAGAAGAGATATTCAAAGGGATTCTACGGATAGCTGATGAAAATACATCACTCACTACAAGGATCGAGCATGTCGTGAGTCTCTCGTCTTACGAAAGCCTCGCAACCCCAAACCTTTATATGTGCCAACGAGGGAACCTTTCATGTCCACATCTTGTGAGGTGTTTTGGTAACCTTCTTAGTCGGGACTAGACTAAGGATATGGGCGGCAGTCTCTAAGGCATACCCCCAAAATGAGATAGGTAACGAAGCTCGACTCATCATGGAACGAACCATGTCCAACAAGGTTAGATTGTGCTGGTCAGCCACACCATTCAACTGTGGTGTCCTAGGTGGCGTCAATTGCAAAACAATTTTGCATTCCTTGAGGTAGTCGTGGAATTCAATACTATGGTACTCACCTCCATGATTGGATCGGAGCATCTTAATTTTCCTGCCCAGCTGATTCTCCACTTCTTGCTTAAACTCTTTGAACTTTTCAAAGGTTTCTAACTTGTGCTTGATTAAGTAGATATACCCATATCTGCTATAATCATCGGTAAAAGTCACATAAAAGCAGTTCGCATCCTTTGTGGTGGATCTAAAGGGATCACATACATCGGTATGTATGAGATCCAATAAACCCTCACCCCTTTCACAAGTACCAGTGAAGGTTGACTTGGACATCTTTCCAAGTAAACAAGACTCGTAAGCGTCATCGTCCCTAAGGTCAATTGAATCCAACACTCCATCATTTTGGAGTTGGGCTATGCACTTCTTGTTGACATGTCCAAGATGACAATGCCATAAGCATGCTTTATCCAAACCATTGGAAGAATCAATAAGCAACACATCATTTACTAAGTTGCTACAACCATCACAGTTTCATATATACCATTACAAGGCAATGCTTCAAAATAGAAAGTACCATTAAAGAAAGAATTAATAGAACCATTTTCATTATTAAACAAAAATCTAAAACCTTGTTTATAGAAACCATGAAAAGAATAATGTTTCGTGTCATTTCTGACGAGTAGCAACAATTATTCAAATCTAGAGCTAACCCACTACTAAGCACTAAAGAGTAAACTCCAATCTTGGTGACAGGCGACACTTTCCTATTCCCCATGCTCAAGTTTATCTACCCATGCTCCACATCCCTACTTCTTCTTAGACCCTGCAAATTAGAACAAATGTGAAAACCACATCCTGTATCGAGGACCCAAGACATGGCATGTGATGAGTTATTAGATTGAATAGTATAAATACCTATGAATGTGGGCTTTATCTTCCCATCCGTGATATCTTGCAGATACTTCGGGCAACTTTGTTTCCAATGCCCTTTGTCGTGGCAGTAGAAGCACTCTGCATCCTTCGGGTTGGAAGAGGGAGCAGCAGGACCAGCTTTGGTTCCACTAGAAGATATATATATATATATATATATATATATATATATATATATATATATATATATATATATATATATATATATATATGTGGCCAGCTCCTCATCGAAGTACTTGATGAGTTTTGAGCATTCTAACACCCCTAAGTGTACATGCAACCCTAGAAAACCTTGGATCTATGTTTGTCTAAAATACATGCAAAATATGATTTCCAAGGTTCATAAACCTATCTAGCATACATGGGGAACTTTTATTATAAAAGTTGGCTAGAATTACATACCTTGTAGTTGATTTGATTCCTTGAAAACCTTGAGAGCCTAGCACCCCAAGTGTGATGCCTCAAATGCTTCACACAACACCAAATGCTTTGGAATGACTTTAAGAGAATGTGTAACACTCTAAAAATCGGCCTAGCCCTCTTATCTAATAGTGTAGCCGATTTTGGTAGAGAACATATAGCTTATATAGTGTGTCACATCTAGGGTTACACCATGTAAACCCTAATGTGTCATGACTCTTCATTTCCATGACCCGTGGGTTTGTAACTCCCATGGAGCATCCTATGGGTTTAACCCAACTTGATAATCCATGGAGCCTTTTAGCCCACTATACAAGTTATGGATGATTTACATAATCAACCCATATATTTAATTAGTTATATTTTGATCACTTAATTAATTCCAAATTAATTCTTGATCAATACTAATTAAATAATACTATTAATATATTAGAACTTATAATATATTAATAAACCACAAGTGTTATTTCTCTCATTTAGTCTATCCAAATGCATGATGTCATGCAATCCAAATGGATCATGCCGGGTCGGGTCAAGTACATACCAGAAATAGTTATGGACTTAGACACCTTATCCTACAGTATCCTACTTGGATAAGTCTAATAACTATGTCTATAAGTATGACTTCAGGAACTGATCAGCAATCGTAGATCTTCCAAGGTCTCTCGGAACTGAGAAGATGATGATGTTCCATTTAAGATAAGTGATCATATAATCCTCTGTTCTAGATATTAGCCGGACAAATACATGGAAAAATGTCTTACTTATTGTCCAGTTATTTGTTTCTCGATTTCCGATTTGTTTGACATAGAACTAAATTGAACACATCAATTCGGTTCTGACCGGGCCCGGTACATAGGTCAAAACAAAATCATCGAAGGGCCCAGATATCGCTTCTAATCCAAGAAGGAACAGATAAACTTCGACTCATATGCTTACTCTACTACTTGTTGAATCAAACACAAAAGTACGTTCTCTAACATTAAGTTACCAATGCGGTTTCGTACGATCAATGCATAACCAACTCATAGGCAACAAGTCATATCTCTAGGTTTTAAGACTTATATGATATTATCGTCTCACGATCACTCGAGATAAATTCCATGAAGTGATACCAGTGAGCGTGGGTTGAGTCCAATGCTCAGAACTTATGAGCACTCATGAGTGTTGTAGCCATGTCCAACAACTTAGACCTCTACAACCACTCATGATAGTCTTGATTCATACCTACTTCCAACAAATGACCGACTATGGAGGTTCGAATAATATGATATACCAAACATAATTATTCTGGAAGTCAATACATGCAAAAGAAATATAGTAAACGATTGACAAAAGATAGCAACACTTTGCTCATAAACAAACACAACTTTTATTCATCATCAAATGTCAATTACACTTTAAAAATTTCAAATAATCTAACTACTAAAACTAATATCATCCTTCAGCCCTATGCTCCAAGCATACTAGAGATGCTTAACACTACTCGGTCCCTTCGTGAGGGGATCTGCTGGGTTCTCATATGATGATACCCTCTTTGCCACGAGGAGTCCTTCTTCTATTCGATGTCTGATGAAATGGTATTTTCTGTCGATGTGTCTGGATCTCCCATGATCCCTTGGTTCCTTGGCTAAGGCAACGGCACTTTCACTATCATAGAAAATTTCCATTGGCTCCTTTATAGATGGTACAACTCCAAGGTCTCCAATAAAGTTCTTCAGCCATATTGCCTCCTTTTCTGCCTCGCTTGCTGCTATATACTCTGATTCGCAAGTTGAATCAGCCACCGTCTCTTGCTTGGAACTCTTCCAAGAAATTGATCCTCCGTTTAAGGTAAAGAACCAGCCTGACTGAGAGCGGAAATTATCCATATTAGTCTGAAAGCTAGCATCACTATACCCTACAACTCTCAAGTCATCACTCCCACCAAGGGTAAGGACCCAGTCCTTAGTCCTCCATAGGTACTTGAGGATATTCTTTACCACAGTCCAATGTGCCTTGTCAGGGTTCCCCTGATATCTGCTAACCATGCTCAAAGCAAAGGCTACATTAGGTCAAGTGCAGGTCATAACATAAATGATCGAACCTACTACAGAAGCATAAGGTACTCGACTCATTTCTGCTATTTCGGCCTCAGTACTCGGGCTCTGAGTTTTACTCAGTCTGACGTTACTCTGGATGGGTAACTCTCCTTTCTTGGAGTCCTGCATGCTGAATCTCTTTAGCACCTTCTCCAAGTAAGTAATCTGACTAAGTCTAATTAGTCTTTTACTCCGGTCTCTCATAATCCTTATCCCTAGAATATAGGCAGCCTCTCCAAGGTCTTTCATAGAAAAACACTTCCCAAGCCAGGACTTCACTTCCTGCAGGGTTGGGATGTCATTTCGTATGAGTAGTATGTCATCCACATACAGTACCAAAAAGCTGACTATACTCCCACTAGACTTGACATTGACACAAGATTCATCTTCACTCCTTGAAAAGCCAAATTCTTTGACTTTCTCATCAAAGTGAAGATTACATCTTCGAGGTGCCTATTTCAATCCATAAATGGATTTCTCAAGCTTACACACTCTATTAGGGTATTCTATACTGACAAAACCCTCTGGCTGACTCATGTAAACATCCTCAGCCAAACTTCCATTAAGGAAGGCGGTTTTGACATCCATTTTCCATATTTCATAATCATGAAATGCAACGATGGCTAACAGGACCCTAATGGACTTAATCTTTGCTACTGGTGAAAATGTCTCATCGTAATCAACTCCCGGAGTTAGAGAAAAGCCCTTTGCAACCAGTCGCGCCTTATATGTGTGTACATTACCCTCCATGTCGGTCTTCTTCTTGAAGATCCATTTGCACCCAACTGTCTTACGACCTGGTACATTGTCAACCAAGTTCCAAACTTGATTGTCATACATGGACTATATCTCGTTGTCCATTGCCTCTTTCAATTTGGTAGACTCGCGGCCTGCCACGGCTTCCGCGTAACTGTTAGGTTCATCTAGACTTACCAATGTCTCATCATTGATAAGTGTCTCACCTTCCGCAGTAATATGGAAACCATAATAATGCTCAGGTGCATTCCTAACCCTTGTGGAACGCCTCAGAGGTTCAAACTTGTCAATTGGCTCAACATGAGTTTCCTCCTCAGGTTGAGTTCTAGGGTTTGAAGTTCCTTCACCACTTGACTCTTGAATTTCTTCAAGGTTAATTTGCCTCCCACTGTTTCCCTGGCTCATGAACTCTCTCTTTCGAAAGACACCCCTCCTTGCTACAAAGACCACATTGTCACTAGGTCTGTAGAAGAGGTATCCAAAGGATTTATGTGTGTATCCGATGAAAATACATCTCTCGCTTAGAGGTTCGGGCTTATCATGAGTCTTGCGTCTCACAAAAGCCTCGCAACCCCAAATCTTGATGTGGTCTAGTTTGGTAACTTTACCAGTCCACATCTCATGAGGACTTTTGACAACTTTCTTTGTAAGGACCAGATTAAGGATATGGGCGGTAGTCTCTAAGGCATACCCCCAAAATGAGATTGGTAGCGAAGCCCGACTCATCATGGAACAAACCATATCCAACAAGGTTCGATTACGCCTCTCAGCCACACCATTCAACTGTGGTGTCCTGGGAGGTGTCAATTGTGAGATAATCCCACATTCCTTGAGGTAGTTGAGGAACTTTGTACTAAGATATTCACCACCACGATCGAATCGAAGAATCTTAATGTTCCTGCCCAATTGATTCTCGACTTCCTGTTTAAACTCTTTAAACCTCTCGAAAGTCTCTAACTTATGCTTGATTAAATAGACATATCCATATCTACTATAATCATCAATAAAAGTCAAATAATAACGATTAGCATCCCTTGTGGTTGTTTTGAAGGGTCCACACACATCCGTGTGTACGAGATCCAACAAACCTTCACCCCTTTCACAAGAACCAGTGAAGGGTGACATTGTTATTTTTCCAAGTAAGCATGATTCACAACAATCATCTGAATTTAGGTTAAATGACTCCAAGACTCCATATTTTTGGAGTTGGCCTATGCGTTTCTTGATCACATGTCCAAGACGACAATGCCATAATGATGCTTTATCCAAGTTATTATTACTCGAAGAATCAATACACATCACATTATTTCCTAGATTATCTACAACAGATACAACTTCATACACACCATCACAAGGTAATGTTTTAAAATAAAGAACATTATTAAAGAAAGCATTTATTCCACCATTTTCATTATCAAAAGAAAAGGTAAACCCTTGGTTGTACAAAGCATGAAAGGAAATAATATTTCTTGCCATTTCTGGCGAATAACAACATTTATTCAAATCTACAATAAACCCACTACTTAGCAACAAAGAATAAACTCCGATCTTGGTGACAGGTGAAGCTTTCCTATTCCACATGATCAAGTTTATCTTTCAATGCTCCACATTCTCACTTCTTCTTAGTCCCTGCAAATCAGAATAGATATGAATACCGTAACCAGTATCAAGGACCCAAGAGTTAGAATAGGGTGAGTTATTAGATAGAATAGTGTAAATACCTGCATGGTTGGGTTTGACTTTCCCATCCTTCACATCTTGCTGGTACTTTGGGCAGTTCCGCTTCCAATGTGACTTTTCATGACAATAGAAGCATTCAGCCTCTTTTGGGTCAGAAGAAGGAGTGACGAAACATTTCTTGGTTCAACTTGAAGAAGATCCATCAAGGGTCCTAGCCTTGGTACCCTTCGAAGAGCTCTTCCTCATCTTCCCTCTACCTTTCCCGGTTGCCAAGACAGGGGCAGAGTTTGGAGTAGGAGTAGGAGTGTTAACAACCGACTTACCTTTAAGACCAGTTTCTACGGTCTTTAGGAGTCCCTAAAGTTTGTTGAGTGTGACTTCTTCTTTATTCATGCGGTATGTCATGCGGAATTGATCATAACACGAGGGTAAGGAGTGCAAAGTGATATCTATTGTAAGATTCTTGGGAAAGTTCACATTAAGCTTCAACAAACGATCCACATACCTTTGCATTTTCTGGATGTGGGCCGTGACGGATTCTCCGTCCTTCATCCTGGTTGTTATCATGGAGGAGATTATTTCATACCGATCTTGACGAGCACTCTGATGGTATCTTTCCATCATATCTTGGTGCATCTCAAAAGGGTAGTAGTCCTCATAGGACTTCTGGAGTTCAGCTGTCATGGTGGCCATCATGATGCATGCCACTTTGGTGGCATCTCTTTCATGAGTCTGGAAGTCGGCGAACTCCTGGGGAGTATCAGTGGACTCATCGATCTCCTTCAGCTCCTTTTCGAGGACATATTCCTTGTCCACGTAGCGAGTCACCATCCTGATGTTCCGGATCCAATCCATAAAGTTGGAACCATCAAAGATGACCCTCTGACATAGGTTCATGAGGGAAAAGGAGTCGGTAAGGTTTGAGCCAGAAGCAGTGTTGTTGGAAGACATCAAAAAAGAAGAGAACAAGTTTAGTTTAGATATAAAGATAGTCCTTAATAAAACACCCAAATGTAATATTAAGGCTAGGATCCAATCATAATATATTATAACTTAGAAGAGGTATGCAGTAATCTAAGCTATAACATATTTGAAAGGTAGGTGAATGACGATTCACTAATTTCCACAAAAAAAAAACGAAATATAAACTATTAGGTTTTTGTAATTGGTTCTTAGAAATTCCTAGATTCTTTTGAGATTCAATGAACTTTTCAAAGGCATGTTTCAATCTCGAGTGTGCCCTCCAAGTTTTGTGACTGGGATACCAATGATCACAAAACGAGGTGTGAAGTAACCATGCAAATCACTTGGTACCCTTAATGTTTATCACTCAATCGATGTGCCGGTTAACCACACATGCTCCTCCGATACTATGATAAAATTTAAGTCACCCTTTACCTACCTTGTTAAGTCCAGGTTAGTGTGCCGGTTAACCACACACGCTCCACTGACGACTTAATCAAAGTGTAATGTGTAATTTCATGGATTAGTACCTTATTCACATTTTCCTAAAGTAACTAAGATTGGGAATTTAATAAAACATTTAGTTACTTTATAATATTCATCATACTTTTAAATGAGAATTTATAAGTCCTTTTCCTACCCGTTCGGCTAACGACCCTCCACCGATCAAGGAAGCGGTGGGTGATAGTGACACCCATTAAGCTGCCATTTTATAGGCAGCAACCTTATACCCCCCTTATAGACCGGCTTCGTGAATGACGCCTACTAACGGTAAGACAACTTGCTCATATACATATATATATATATATATATATATATATTAACTTATAATATTATAAAGTATAAGGGTTGATTTTTAACTTTTAAAAATCTAGGGGTTGGAACTAAAGTTTATTATGTGACTTTACATGTTCCAAAACTTGAGGGCAAGTTTTGTAACTTTACAAAACCTTTCACATTCATAACTTATGATTCATTAAAATAAAGACTCTTCATTTTATAACTTATGTGTTCTTTTAATGGCTTTTAACACAAAGAGACTTTTGGTTATCCATAACTTGAGTTCAAGTTATGGACTCCATTAAAACACATAAAGATCATGAATTAATCATATAAACAAGTAATTCCTATGATCTATTAAGAACTCATAAGAACATGAACATTCATATCAAATTTCCAAGGACATATGAACACATATAATCATGTAATTTTTGATATTAGCCATTGTAAATGGATTAGAACAACCATTACACCACCTAAAATAAGTTTTATAACACCAAAACAGTTTAGGGTAATGTTTCTAGTCCATTTCCAGCAGCACAAACCGAATTTCTACATTCTGCATCGCCAACTCGTCGAGTGCACGAACTGACTCGCCGAGTTGGTTGCATTTTCACTTAGACTCGTCAAGTCCTCCCCATGGACTCGTCCAGTCCCCTGTGCAGACAGCAAAAAATTCGACTTTCAACACTATTTTGCATCAAGTATTAACAAAAAAAACAGGCTCTGATACCACTGATGGGTTTTGAGCATTCTAACACCCCTAAGTGTACATGCAACCCTAGAAAACCTTGGATCTATGTTTGTCTAAAATACATGCAAAATATGATTTCCAAGGTTCATAAACCTATCTAGCATACATGGGGAACTTTTATTCTAAAAGTTGGCTAGAATTACATACCTTGTAGTTGATTTGATTCCTTGAAAACCATGAGAGCCTAGCACCCCAAGTGTGATGCCTCAAATGCTTCACACAACACCAAATGCTTTGGAATGACTTTGAGAGAATGTGTAACACTCTAAAAATCGGCCTACCCCCCTTATCTCATAGTGTAGCCGATTTTGGTAGAGAACATATAGCTTATTTAATGTGTCACATCTAGGGTTACACCATGTAAACCCTAATGTGTCATGACTCTTCATTTCCATGACCCATGGGTTTGTAACTCCAATGGAGCATCCTATGGGTTTAACCTAACTTGATAATCCATGGAGTCTTTTAGCCTACTATACAAGTTATGGATGATTTACATAATCAACCCATATATTTAATTAATTATCTTTTCATCACTTAATTAATTCCAAATTAATTATTGATCAATACTAATTAAATAATACTATTAATATATTAGAACTTATAATATATTAATAAACCACAAGTGTTATTTCTCTCATTTAGTCTATGCAAATGCATGATGCCATGCAACCCAAATGGACCATGTCGGGTCAGGTCAAGTACATACCAGAAATAGTTATAGACTTAGACACCTTATCCAACAGTACTTAGCAGGCCTTGAAGCTTGCTTAGAGTGGACTTCTCCATGTTCATGTGGTAGGTCATACAAAACTTGTCGTAGCAAGGAGGCAAGGAGTGTAGAATGATATCTATGGCCAGCTCCTCATCAAAGTTAACATTCAACTTCAACAAGTGGTCCACATATCTTTTCATTTTCTGTAAGTGGGCCGTGATTGACTCTCCATCCTTCATTTTGGCAGTGATCATCACAACGATGATTTCATACCATTCCTGCCTGGCACTTTGATAGTACCTTTCCATAAAATCTTGGTTCATCTCGTATAGATAGTAGTCCTCGTAGGACTTTTGGAGTTCATCAGTCATTGTTGCAAGCATTGTGCAATGAACCTTCGTAGCATCTCACTCATTTGTTTCCTACGTAGTACTTTCTTCGGGAGTGGCAGTGTTCACATTAACCTCCTTCAGCTCCTTGTCGAGAACATACTCTTTGTCCTCGTAGCAGGTGACCACGCGAATGTTGCAGATCCAATTGTTAAAGTTAGACCCATCGAATATAACCCTCCCACACAAGTTCATGAGTGAGAATGAGCCGGAAAGGTTCGAGCCAGAAACATTGTTGTTTTGAGTAGACATCTGAAATAGAAAAGGAACAAAGCTTAGATTAGATAAGAATTCCCAATTAAACACCGAAATGAGAAATTAGGGATACGACCCAACACAATTATTTACAATTCAGAAGAGGGATGCCGTAATCTAATTGCAAATAATTTGAAGGTAGGTAAATGACGATTTACTAATTTCCACCATGAAAAACGAAAAAGACAATTAAGTTCTAAATAAATTGAAATTCCTATATTCTTTTGAGATTCATTGAACTTTTCAATGGCATGTTTAAATCTCGATATGACCTTCAAGTTTGTGACTAGGATATCGAGGATCACAACCAAGGTGTGAACAACCATGCAAATGTACTTGGTACTCTCGATGTCATTACCACCTAATCAACGTGCCGGTTAGCCACACACGCTCCATTGATCAATGATAAACATCAAGCTACACTATTCCACCTTTTCTAGTCCCAAATTAGTGTGACAGTTATCCACACACGCTCCACTAACGAATCGACAGGGTGCAAAGTATAATTTCATGGAATAGCATCATTTCACATTTTACCTAAAGTAACTAAGATTGGGAATTTATAAAAACATTTAGTTACTTTATTAAAATCATTATACTTATTAATGAAGAATTTGTTGCCCTATCCTACCCGTTCGACTAACGACTCTCCACCAATTTATAAAAACATTTAGTTACTCTATTTAGTAACGCCCGTAGATTCGGGCTAGTCAGTTTTGAGACAATAAGCGTCAAAAATAAAATTTTGATAAAAGATTATTTAGAATAAATAATCTTAACTAAGTTGTAGTATATCGCACAAGGTTTCAGTACATATAAAGAACGCTGAAATCCGAGTTATAACAAAGAAGTTATGACCCGTCAAAGTTTCGCGACAAACAGGCACGACACCGGGAATCATAAAAATGAGTTTATGATATAGTACTTTTAGCCTTATGGATCTAAATGAAAGTTTTAGATTACGTCTCCACCTTCGCATGGATATAAAGAACGTCAAAAATGGAGCACATATGCAAAAGTTATGGCCTTCCGATGATACAACTGTCTGAGAGCTTGACACGTGTCAGAAAACCCTAATTTGACTGGGCTCACGATGTGAGCACTAATTCTCACTACGTGGGGAGTCAAAACGACACATTTCGAAGCTAGAAGACGCGGTGCCAGTTCGTCAGGCACTTGCTCTGGAGGCAACTATCTGGTCTGCTAAGTCTGTTGAAGAGATGATCAAGGGAAGAGCCGCCAGCAAGGTTGAAGTTGGCGAGAAAAGAAAGTTTGAAGGAACTTCAGGGTCCAACAAGAAAAGAAAATTCTCGAAGTCTGGAGGAGGAGGAGGCGAAGCAAGATGGTGCGATAAGTGCAAAAAGAAACACTTTGGAAAATGTGGCGAGGAGGTGACATGTTTCAAATGTGGAAAGTCTGGTCACTACGCCAATGAGTGTATATCCAGCAAGAAGGTGTGTTATGAATGTAATGAAGGAGGGCATATTTTGAAGAATTTTCCAAAGAATAATGAAGCAGCAAGGCCAAATCTACCGCCAAAACCAAAGGCATTCCAAATGATCCTCGACAAAGCAGATAACAATGCAAGGAATACAGAATAAGGACTTCATATCCTAAGATCAAGATATGAAATAGCCAATAGAATCTGGTAGTGTAGACTATAAGAGGTATAGTATAGGTTAAACTAGACCATCTTTGTAATCATTTCAACAAATAATATAAACCTTCGTTTTTTTACCTGATGTGTCAAATGATTATGTGAAATTTTTGAATGGTGACTTGGAAAACTCCTAGACAATACATGGGATGAGTATGAGTAGGTGAGAATAGTAGAAGAGGTCTATACTACTGGTAGCACAGGACTCGTACTTGGATCAGGGAAAGTTACAAGGTTACCAAGAAGCTAGTAATTGATTCTGTTTTATTCAAGTTTGTCGTTATCATTGTTTCGGTAATGACTAAGAGGATGATTATTATTCCAACCCTAGTGGTCATATCAAATCAAGTCCAACTAAGATGAGTATGTTACGTGACTCAAAGAACCAATATCGATGTAGCATCTGACTTAAGCCAGATGATTGAAGTGAAAGATAATCGAAGCGATCAATAGAATTATTGTGGTCGTTGTTAAAGAATGAAGCTTGTAGCTAGAAGTGCTACTTGCTAAAAAGTGATTACATCACAATAGAATATGAAGGAAGGTATGTTCCATTCTAGAATTTCACTCTAAAGGACCTGAGTCTAAGCGTTTCATCATACGATGAGAGCTTATTAGAACATAACCCATCGGTCTGTTATGATAATCGAAGTAAAGAACTTCTCTTAAGATTAGTTTGTTTAAGAAGAAGAAGGAGTATCCAATAAGGATCGATTTTGTAACTTGAAGGTTACGATTGAAAGTCCAATATAGGATAAAGAGTGAGTGCAAGATTGAGCATCGCCTGCAGTCAAGAAGTCCAAGAATTAGATACTCATTTGAAGGAACATAGAAGTTATGGTTATTACGGAGGATGAATAGATAACGCATGGAGTCATTATACAAGCCCTGTTTTGTTCATTATTCCGGGACGTAATCATCCTAAAGGGGAGATAACTGGAACACCCGCAGTCCGCAGATTCGGGCTAGTCAGTTTTGAGAAAATAAGCATCAAAAATGAAATTTTGATCAAAGATTATTTAGAATAAATAATCTTAACTAAGTTTTAGTATATGTTACAAGGTTTCCGTACATATAATGAACGCTGAAATCCGAGTTATAACGAAGAAGTTATGACCTGTCGAAATTTCGCGACAAACAGGCTCGACACCGGGAATCATAAAAGTGAGTTTACGATAGAGTACTTTTAGCCTTAGGGTTCTAAATGAAAGTTGTAGAGTATGTCCCCACCTTCGTGTGTATATAAAGAACATCAAAAACGGAGCCCGTATGCAAAAGTTATGGCCTTCCAAAGATACAGCTGTCTGAGAGCTTGACACGTGTGAGCACTAATTCTCACGACGTGAGGAGTCTAGGGAGTGATAAGTCAAAAGCTCACGACGTGCGAAAGGATTTATCACGATGTGAGGATTCAAAATGGTACATTTCAAAGCTAGGAACACATAGCGGGTCTATGAAGTGAGCAGGATCGAGCTCACGACGTGAGCATGCCTGGCTCACGACGTGAGAGACCAAAAATCACCCTATAAATAGCATGCTAGGATTTCCAAAAATGATTGCTAATTCTCTCACTCTTTCACTCTCTATACCCTCTCTAGCCCTCTTAAAACACCTCAAAGCCTCGGGAACACCCCCAACACCCGAAGAAAGCCCGAAGCCCTGAAGTCTACAAGAAAAAGAGTTTTTCGAGTCGAAACTCTGCCCGCGTGAAACCCAGTTTTTTTAGGAAACGTCTCAGTTTCATCGAAAAAGATTGTTTTAAGGGACGAAGTGTTATCCAACCACCATCTTATCAAGTGAGTGTATAGTCACTTTCATCTTACACATAGATATGAAGTATTTCATATAAAATACGTGCTATGTGTATATATGTTGTTTGTTTATTTGAGATAAATGTTGAATGAATGTTTTATACAGGTTTTAAATTGTATATGTATTTTTATCTACAAATATGTTGGGTATAACATGGGTAGATGAAATAGTTGATGTGTGACGAAACAAAATGATGAGAGGTCTCGATATTGACGATGTTCCAGTCATCTAGTGGAATATAGATGACAACCACAGACTTTTCTAGACAGTCCGATGGAACGTTAACAGGCTCGTAATTTGTAGGTGTTTTTGAACTATGTGTTCATCAGGTGTTTTTGAACTATGTGTTCATTACGTATTTTGAACTGAGTGTTCATTAAGTATTTTTGAACTAAGTGTTCACTAGATATTTTTGAACTACTTGTTTACCAGATGTTTTAAACTACATGTTCACCAGTTGTAATTTAAGAACCCTACCAGCTATAGACTTCGTGCCTATTCCTTAGGATAAACCTTAGGAATGAATGAAGGAAGGACAGATGATTCTTAAGATCTTTAAGAATAAAGAAGATAATGGGGATGGAAAATTAGGTTGATTGTTTGATGATTAAACTTAATAAATTTATTTATTGTGGGTTGAAAACCATATGTGCTCACCAGGCTCCCAAGCCTGACCCACTCAGTTTTCTATATTACAGGTAGTGGAACAAGGGCATAGTTAGACGATGACGAAAGATTTTGGATTATAGGTCAGTAGATGTAAGTAACTGTTACAAGGCTTATATTGTACTATTTATGCTTTTGGTCTATATCGATGTTGACATCCCTAGTTTTGTAATGAAATGAAAAATATGTTTCTTTAAGAAATGCTTTGATAAATGTTTATCATATTTTGTTTTGGGGACAAATTCCGCAACACTTTTTGAAAGATTACTCTGATTTTATTTTAAAAGCATAAACGAAATCGGTCTTTTCTGGCCGTGAAAATGTGGATGTCATAGAACAATTAAGCATAGCATCAAATACAATAGAAAAAGCATCCTATACTTTGATACCATTGTTGGGATATGAGCAAAACATCAATCCTATGGTGCACATGCAAACCCTAAAGCTTTGGATCTAGGTTTTTCTAATTGTACATGCAATAATCATCCAAAGCTTATAAACCCTAAAACTAGCATACCAAAATTGAAATTACATCTAATAAACAAGTTAGAATGTTACCTTTCAATTGAAGCTTGAAGATCCTTAAACTTTTAAGAACCTAGCACCTCAAATGTGATGCCTCTAATAGATCACAAACACCAAGGCAACTGGAGAATATTAGAGATAGATGGAAAGGCTAAATTTCGGCTATAGGAGTCCTTCTAGGGTTGTAGTAGCCGAAAATTGGATGCCTATGGGTTCTATATATAGGTGAGTTGCTAGGGTTTCAGTCAAAATTCTAATTAGATTGCTTAGGCCTCAAACAGTCCACAGGATCCTTCCAGAAGGCCCCCTATGGACGATTTCTATGAGGGCTTCCCCATAGAATTCGTTCATCCCTTCTTTAGGGTTCCTCAACCCACATTGCAATTATCACATAATTACAATATTAGTCCCCTTAATTTAATTAACCTCTTTTGTCCACAATATTAATTCTAAATTAATTCTTGACCAATATTAATTAAATAATATGATTTCTCTTTTAATATATTATTCATATAATATATAAATAAACCATAATAACCACTTTCTCCATTATTCATCCAGTCAATTTGCTTTTGGTGAAGGGAACCCAAAAGGACCATGCTACAACCGGGTCAAGTACATACCAAATATAGTTATGGGCTTAGACACCTAATTCAACAAAAACAATGTAAAACAACATTTAGAATAAAAACGAAGGATTTAGTTGTTTGTTACAAAACTTGATTTAATTCAAAACAAGGAACTTGTAAGTGGGTAACTAAAGAGTTAATATAAATCAATTGAGACGAGATGATTGACATTGGAATTTTATCATATGAACATTTAGCTAGTTTATCATTAAAAATTTTGGTACAATACTTATGAATTAATCCAATTTGGCTATAGCAACTTAAAGCTTAAGTCACATAGATTCTTCTAAATTGATATAATGGTTTAAGAAGATCATAACACATCTTCTTAATTAAAGTCATGAAACAATTAAGCAACTAATTCATGAAATTTGATTAGCGTTAAGATTAAAGAATCACCAAATCAAAGATGAGTCTAAGGCTTTCACTACCATATTGGAGGTACATTTTCAAGGTTTCAAAGGAAATGAAAACATACATAAAAACTATTTGTTGCTAGTTAATTTGAAGATCCATTACTTAATTAAGAAATTTAACAACTATTTATCATTCAAACATTTTAACTTATGATTAAAAACACAAGAATGACATAACTTTTCAGATAGAAAATGCATTCATAGATAACTACCATAAGTTCATGAAAACGTCAAAAACAAGTTAATATCTATGAATTCCTAAACGTCAACCAAATAAGAACTTAGCCAAGCATTACTAAGATTAAGAAAAAGAGTTTAAATGTGTCAAACATAACCCAATGAACAAGATGAAATCAAATCTTCCAGATAAGCTTATCTATTGCTTGCATGCGTATATCATTTTCATAAGGCTCTTCCTTGTTCCTTTGCTTCCGCTCCCACTAGCTTTGACATGTATTTAGAAAACAAAAGAACTTCCAGAAAACAAAGCCTATTGAATTTCTGAAATTCATATTTCTAATTCCAGATGCTTCGATAAGCCTTTATCTAAGCTTCTTAAACTTATACACCTTCACCTTAGATAGCTCATATGTGTGCTTAAACAATTTAGAACTTATGTTACTAAGTTCCAAATGTTCAAACTAATTGCCAAATCTCACAATTCGAACTATGGAAAGGGATGCCGTAACCATAATCGAATGTATCCCATGATGTCTTCTACATGGACCACAATTAGTCCAATCACCTCTCTTCTAACACTCCTTATCCCAAGATCTTCCATTCTCCATCATCATCAAGCTCAAAATCCATAATCTTTCAATCCAAGTTTGCATCATTCTCACTAGTCTCCGGATTATCCCTGCTTAGTATTAGTCTCCTAAAAATTTGAAAATAAGCACAAAGACTAGAAATGATCTGATATAGATACAAAAAGAACAAAAAAATATATATGCATGATGATTAACTAAAGATAAATTAAAACATGCAAAAATAAATTACGGAAAAAATTAAATAAAATGAATCCATCAACGGTCGACAAAGGTGGATGGGGTGGGTTTTAACTAGCAACCTTTGTCTCAACCACTCGTTATCGAGGAAGGCGGTTTTGTAGCGTTGGGGCCACCATGACCTTCATAGACGCCCACAAAGGTAGCGAAAGAGAATTGGCTTTGGTATGCAAGGTTAGATGGAATTGATGGTGATGCGGATGGGGAGAAAGGGGCGGTGGTGATGCAAGGTTTCTTTGTGACATTGTAGGTTATTTAAGGATGTGTAGAGTGAGGGTTAGGTTTTTTTGCCTTATATATATATATATATATATATATATATATATATATATATATATATATATATATATATATATATATATATATATATATATATATATATATATATATATATATAGAGAGAGAGAGAGAGAGAGAGAGAGGGGGGGGGGGGGGGAGATGATGGATTCAATTCATTTGCATTTTCTTTTTGTTAAGGGTGTTTGGATAAATTAGTTTATTAAAATAAGCAATAACCAATAAGCAAGAGATGATGCTTATTAAAATCATCTTATTTAGCTTATTTCTACTACAATAAGTTGATTTTAAAGGATTCATATCCAAACACTTAAACTTAGTTTACTGTGGTAAGAATAAACAATAAGTCATAAACATCATTTTTTTTTCCTTATCCAAACACCCTCTTAGTTTAAACTAGTAAAAAAATTGAATTAAATTAAAAGGGTTGTATATTGTATAAAACAAATTGAAAATAAAAATATCGATAAAATAGTAATTTTAAATTAGTTATGAAGTAAAAGAGAACTCAAAAATCAAACAGGCAACATTTAAAACCACAAAGACCAAACGGTAATAGTTTTATAATTATATCACCATGCAATTTTTTTCAACTAAATGGATCAATTTTAAAATTTTGTATTCGTTTTTGAGTAAACTACACAAATGGTCCCTACGGTTTTGGGTAGTTTGTATGTTTGGTCCCTAAATTATTTTTTTTAACTCGAAAGGTCCCTACTATTTGTTTTTGTTGCACGTTTGGTCCCTATCTTACCTAAAAATGCTATTTTGTCCTTGATTTTTTAATTTATTTAAATAAGATAGGGTATGTAAGATAAGATAATGTGAGGTGAAAGTGGGGTTTGAGGTGTGTTTATTTAAATAAATTAAAAAATCAAAGGTAAAATAGTCTTTTTAGGTAAGACAAAGACCAAACATGCAAAAAAAAAAACAAATAATAGAGACCTTTCGAGTTAAAAAAATAAATTAGGGACAAAACGTGCAAATTACTCAAAACCATAGGGACCAATTGTGTAATTTACTCTTTTTTTTTAATTTGATAGTAACGTGAACGGATGGTCACTATGGTTTAAGGTAATTTATACGTTTAGTTCGTAACTTATTTTTTTAATTCAGAAGGTCCTTATAGTTTGTTTTGGTTACACGTTTGGTCTCTGTCTTATCTAAAAAGACTATTTTGTCATTGTTTTTTAAATTTATTTAAATAAGCACAGCCCAACTTCATTTCCCTCATCGTACCTTACCTATCCCACGATTTTTCCATATTTAAATAATAGTCTTTTTAAGTAAAATAGGGACCAAACGCATAACAAAAACAAACAGTAAGAACTTTTCGAATTAAAAAAAAAAATAATTAGAAACTAAACATTTACCCCAACCCATAGGACCATTCATATAATTTACTCTAACGTGAATAAGGAGGGAATCGGGTTTTGTTTCAGAATTCAGATCCCACGTAAAGCATGGGATTTCATTTGAGCAACACGTGCTTTTCAGTCTTCTAGACATGTCAACACTTAACATACAACCACAACAACAACAATTTGTGCCATTAAATTCCCTTCTCATCCTCACTTCACCTTCAAACTCTTCTTCCCTTTCTCTTTCTCTTTCTGTAATTCTCTGTCTCTGCTCCCAGTATAACCTTAATTCAGAATGGCAATATGGCTGGCCAGTAGAAAAGGCGCCGATTATTTCACCAAAACATTGATATCCACCACTTTCAGATCATTACGAACTTCCACTACTGTTATTGCTTCCTTCCGTGATTCCGATGACAGCAGCACCGGGAGCTTCAGAAAGCCTTATTTATTCTTTCCGTGCGCCGATTCATCACCGTCGGCCGTTTTCAGATCTCGCCGCTTTGAATCCTCGCAAGCTGGGCCACAATTGGATTTCTTCTCTAGCGATGATGACGACGAACAAATTCAGGTCTCTCTCTCTCTCTCTCTCATATATATATATATATATATATATATATATATATATATATATATATATATATATATATATATATATATATATATATATATATATATATATATATATATATATATATATATAATCTTGTTTAATTGATAATAGATACATTAATCAAACTCGGATTACTGTTCTTATACACCACAACTGATATATACGTAAATTAATTGTTACCAGAATTGGTTGGATATTTACCCAACTTTATTACCAAATTTATTTTGCCCGTTTGGAAGAAGGAATATATATATATATATATATATATATATATATATATATATATATATATATATATATATATATATATATATATATATATATATATATATATATATATATATATATATGTTTGCTAGTTAAATTTTAAATAATACCAATATATTGGGGGAGAGGGGTCACAAAATAATGTTGGAACCAAAGTAATTCACGTATCGATATCCAAGCGTCAAATTAAGGGTGGCGTTTTGCGGAATATTTTCGGTGTAAAGGATATTTATCAAAAGAATTAATTGCAATATTATGCCATGTTCAAAATTTGGATTATTATTTAATACGATATTTCCCCAAATCCTTAGACTCAAAATCTGGTCAAATTATTGGGTTTTATAAGTATATATATATATATATATATATATATATATATATTTAAAACGGCGGATGATTTTTTCATGATGCAATATTTTATTTGCCACGACTATTTTACGGCTCTAATGCAATATATCTTACTTGCCTTCTGGGAGTTTACTCCGGTGATGAAGACAGGGTGCAAGTCTTGTATTTTTTTATTTTTATTTTCAAATCTTATCAATTTTTTACTTTGGAAATGAAATATTTAAATTTTATGCTCATGATAATTGGATCTGTAAGTGAACTGGAACTATTAATTTATTCTTTAGACTTTAGTTTATTCAAATAAATAAAGTAGCCCACTTTTATAAGAAAATAAAGTCCATTCATATCTAGGTTAGTTGGTAGCAACAATTACATCGCAGCATAGAAGTTCACAGCCATAGTTTTGATTTAAGAAAAAAAAATCAGATCTCAAAATGTTTAGAACAAATCTATAACGTAAACCGATTATTAGAAAAAACATTCTTCAAAATCTTTTTGTACACAAGTCTCTTTTTGCCGTTTAAAAAAAAACATAATTCACGTTTGACTTTGTACTTAATCATAAAATATATCCTTGGAGTTTATTGTAAATCACGAAGAACGTACGCTACATCTTTTATAAACGAATATAATTGAACATCGATCGTTTAAACAATAAGACAGCTAGTGTCAAAAACAACTTTTATGCATATCATGTCCCGATAAACATGCATTACAGACCATATAGATGTCTATTTTATTTTTCTTTTTTGGAAGAAAGCTATAACATCCCATAGATGTCTACTAATTTGTTCATTATTACAGTTTTTTTTTTTTTTTTTGTTATTTTTATATCTTTTGCGTCCCACGGCTAAAAATTTGTTGATATGAAATATCATATTTTTTTGTCAATAGTTTGAAAATAAGAGTTGTTACTTTTATAAGCCATTTATGGGTTTCTCCCACCTCTTATAAATTACTTATTTGTCAAATCAACGAAGTTACAATCTTGTAAAACATCTAAACGAAACGGTTTCAAAGTATAATAATTTTAGTATCGTATAATATTTTAAAACATTGTAAAAAGATGTCAAAATCGTATTATAAATTGTATCCTCAATACTTTGGCTTGAAACATAATTTTTTAACGTATAAATAAATTTAGTTGTATTTAAAATAGGGTATTATAAATTTTGGAGAACATCATTATAAATTTTACAAAAGCTTGAAATAAGTGAAGTCTTTATTTTGGACAAAACCGTAACAACAGAAAAAAAAATCAGGAAATTAACAATTACTATATAACATTAAATAAGATAAGATATTTAAGTTTTTAAATGTCAAATATGTAACTGCATGATAAAGATGGTCAATATTTTGAGGAACTGCGTGATAGAGAAGGTCAAAATCTTGACCCAGCTAGTGTTTAATAAGTAACTCGTTATCTATCTACAACCGGATACTTTCGGGCACTTCTAAGTTCTAAATTATATTTTTTGCATCTTTCTTATTGACCTTTCCTTTTATAGTCTAAAAAACAATCTAATTATTTATTTGTACTTTTCTTTCTTATTTTACTGTTTTTTTTTTAATGCAATAGGGTAGTATGGATTTCCCTGGTGGTAAAATTGGGTTCACTTCTGAAATGAGGTTTCTTCCGGAGTCATCTGAGAAGCGAGTGCAATGTTATCGAGTTCTTGATGATAACGGCTATGAGCTTTCATCTCCCAAACAACATGTATATATATATATATATATATATATATATATATATATATATATATATATATATATATATATATATATATATATATATATATATACTCTTTTAAATAATCTTTTAATAATACAAATAATTAATGATTTGATGATCATGAAAACTTTGAACATATATATTTAGATGAATAAGGAAGTTGCAATGAAGATGTATAGTGGCATGTTGACACTTGACAGTTTGGATACGGTTTTGTATGAAGCACAAAGGCAAGGAAGAATATCGTTTTATGTTACTTCATTTGGTGAAGAAGCTATCAATCTAGCATCAGCAGCAGCACTTTCCTCCGATGATCTCATTATGCCACAGGTATTATTTTAATGTGTTTTATTTTTTACATATTATATCTTCAAAATCATACAAATATTGAGTTTTATGTATATTTACTATATCTGTAACTTTATAAAAAAAAATGAAAATTGTTTGCTGTCCTATTGTGATATTTAATATGATCAATATATTTTCTTAAATGATTTTATTCAATCTTCACGTATCTTTTCCTTGTATTTGACGTTTACAGGTTTTCATCACTATTTAATGTTATCTAGTCTTTCAATTATTGTAACAATAAATGCTACCTTTAACATCTATTAGTTTTAATTCGATTCAAACTAGTTGTTGGGTTTTTATTACTTATTTCTGTAGTAGTCTTTAGACTTTGTCAATTTATTTGATGTATCGAAATTTATAAAAATAAGATAAAAAAATGCTTTTGTTGAATTACAACGTTTTTAAAGATATTCTTTAAAGAGAAAAGTTGACAAACTTTATTTATGTGTACAAAATAAATAAATTTTCAAATTATAATACTGGGTAATAGAAAGTGGGTCCACCTTAAATTATAATACTGGGTAATAAGTCTAATGAAACTTGGTTTGGTTGGTATATATGTTTATCAAAGACGTTAACGATAACATCAATAAAAGCTGATCGATGTGACAAAATCGACATGTAATCAGCTACGATTTCCATTTAATTAGGTGAAGATCCCAAATAAAATGGACATGTGTTGCTGATTATCATGATGACAACTAATTAATATTTTATTGACATTAATTTCAGTATCGAGAACCAGGAATCTTGTGGTGGAGAGGTTTTACATTGCAAGAATTTGTGAATCAATGCTTTGGAAACAAGAATGATTATGGGAAAGGAAGACAAATGCCGATTCATTATGGATCCAAGAAGCACAATTACTTCACTGTCTCATCACCTTTAGCGTGAGTAGTTATCTCTCAACGCAATAAAGTGTGAGCGAAAAATAATTAATCATTTATTTTCAGGACACAACTTCCTCAAGCCGTTGGTGCTGCATACTCTCTAAAAGCAGAGAAAAAAGATGCATGTGTCGTTGCCTTTTTTGGTGATGGCAGTTCAAGTGAGGTACCTTTTCTAGATAATCTTTTGCGTAGACAATTGATATCAGTTCCAGTTTCAGTTCAATGTATGCAGAACGCGATACACTGACTGTTGTGTCTTGTCGTGTACTGTCTTTTTAACTTTGTTTTTTTATTCTTGTTTAGGGAGATTTCCATGCAAGTTTAAACTTTGCGGCGGTTTTGGAAGCCCCGGTTGTTTTCATTTGTCGCAATAATGGATGGGCTATTAGCACTCCTACCACAGATCAATTTCGAAGTACTTATAACTATTTTCACTCTTAATTAACTTTTTTACATTTACCATAATCAAATTCACCTCAAAACTTTTTCAGGTGATGGAATTGTTGTGAAGGGACACGGGTATGGTATCCGAAGTATCAGAGTGGATGGAAATGATGCTCTCGCGGTCTATAATGTAGTACGCGTGGCCCGTGAAATGGCTGTCACCGAACAACGACCGATACTAATCGAGGTATTAATATTAACCTAATAAACTATTCCAAATTCCAAATTCAAATTGATCAACTCCAAAATCCAAACTAATTATATATGTTTTTCTTATCTTTTATGGTATGTAAACACGAAGGCTATGACTTATAGAGTAGGACATCACTCGACATCTGATGATTCAACAAAGTATCGGCCCGCAGATGAAATTGAACACTGGAAAACATCGCGAAACCCGGTATCCATTTTTAGGAAATGGGTTCAGAGAAAAGGTTGGTGGAGTGATGAACAAGAATCTGAATTTCGAGCCGACATTAGAAAGCAGGTGATAAATGCAATTCAAGTAGCGGAAAAAACAGAGAAGCCATCACTTGAAAATATGTTTACTGATGTGTATGAAGAGTTACCTTCAAGTCTAAAGGATCAAGAGAGATTGATTAGAAATACTATAAAAAGACACCCACAAGACTATCCAACAGATGTACCTTTATGACTTTGATTATTCATTTATATGTATTGTATGTAATTGTCATGTATCTGGTAAAGGTTTATAGAGTGAGGAAATATAATAATGCAATGTTCTCATTAATGTAAGCCAAGAAATAAAGTCGTCTTCTTTGTTAACGATAATTAAGTGATAGATAAGATTGAGATTGAGATTGAGAGAGAAGCTCGCACTTACAAATGAATGTCGTATTAACCCGTCGATGAAAATTATATGACATTAAGAGCATGAGTATCGTTGACACTCGCCATTTACCTGCCGGCTGTCAGACTTCTACGTGAGAATGCCTAAAGAAGACGGATGGACGGAGATAAGGAGACGGCGACTCGAGGAGAATGCAAATGGAGAGGCTATTACCTCCTACTATGTGACAAACTTCCCCAAGGGCACCACCATCCAGAGATTACGTGAATCTTGCAAAGGATTAGGAATACTTGCAGATGTGTTCTTGGCAACGAAAAGGAACATAACCGGGCAGGAATTCGCCTTCATCAGATTTCGGGACGTCAAGGACTTGACAGCAATGGAGATGGAACTTAACAAAGTTAAAATCGGGAACCACAGATTGATGGCAAATGTCTCAAAGCATCCCAGAAAACCTAGAGCCATTAACGGAGGCCAAGTTAATCGGGTAAATATTCCCCCCTGTGGTAGAAGTTTAGAAGTAAAAAAGTTCAATAGAATGGGATTTAGAGATGGTAGATCATTTCTTGAAGTTGCTTATGGAAAAACCTCTGAAAAAGCAATCCAGGAGAAGCAGCAACCACTACCCCTGAAACTGAACCTTACAAACAAGAATTGGTTGGAAAAAAAAAGGTCCTTATGGGTGAAGTCAAAGACTTGGACACTTTGGAGAACCTCAAGTCCCTCCTTGGGATGGATGCTTTTGAGGGTATAGAAAGTAAATACGCAGGTGGCTTTCAAGTTGTTATTAAATTTGATCGATCATCAATGGCGGAACGTTTCCTATCAAACAAGAGTATGTGGTCAAAAATGTTCAACTGGCTTGATTATGCTAACAAAAAAGACATCAGATTCGAGAGAATTGCATGGCTAAAAATTACAGGGGTTCCATTACTTGCTTGGGACGAAGATAACTTTGCATCCATTGCTGGACAGTTTGGAAAGGTCATCTCGCAAGATAATGTGTTATTTACGTGTTCAGATATTTCATTCGGAAAGGTGGGAATAATCACTGCCCACAGGAAAAAGATTAATGAGGAAATTGTTGGTTCGTTGAATGGTAAAAGCTTCAGAATTGGGATAGTTGAATTAGATGAGGAGTGGTACCCATTCAAACCATTTTCACCCTATAGACCGGTCGATTCAGACGACGATAAGGAGAATGACGATGGCTATGAAGAAGAAGACGGAATTTCTGACACATTTGAGCTGCCACCTGAAGACCTTGAAGACGGCGAGATTGATCAAAACCAACCGGCTCAACAGTACTACGGATCTCCGATTGTGCCAATTCAGAACGATACGTCTCCGACGATGGAAGTTGAAGTTGAAGAGACTCCTAGGGAAGATAATTCGAAGAATTCCAATGCATTATTTAATGCATTTACTCAACACATGAATAATGCGACTGCGTGTAAGTTGGATAAGATTCCTAATGAGCCAGTTGACAAATCAATAAGCCTAGGTAGCTCCAATGACATGGATGCAAATGTGGGCCAACATAAAAATGGGCCAGATATTAATGGGGACTTGTATCCCTTGGATAGTCCGAATTTTGCAAGTGATGGATCCCGTATTAAAAGAAGAAAAATAAACAAATCTCACTCCAGATTTCAACCATACGGTAGACCTTCCCCACACAAAAATACACAGCCTCCCCCAAATCAAGAAATTGAGCCTGAACCTTCTATCGATTTAAATAGGTGTGTTCCTCCAGGTAATGATTCGCAACAACATGATTCAGAGTCGAGAGACTCTTCTTCCACCACCAACGAGATTGCTGAAACTGTAGCTGTTGGTAATGAGTTGGGTTTTCAAATTGTTGAATGTGATGGGGCTTTCAGGCAAGCCTTCAACAGAGATGGAGATGCTAGCATTTCTCAATGAATGTACTTTCATTGAATGTCAGAGGAATAGGTGAAACCCACAAAACTGAGTGGGTGAGGAGATTAAAAGTAGAACATTGTATCAACTTCTGTGGTATTCAAGAATCACAGATTTCATTCATCTCAAGAGTGAATCTTGTTGGCTGTTGGGATAGTCATGATTTTGATTGGGATGCAGTTGATGCAGTGGGTAGATCGGGGGGTATTATAAATTTGTGGGAAAAAATATATTTTGATCGAACAGATACGATTAAATCTAGATTCTTTCTTGCTTCCATTGGTAATTGGAGAGGAAAAATTGGAGAAACTATATTCGTTAATGTATACGCCCCACAATCAATTGCAGAAAAAAAAAAGCATTATGGAACGATCTCAAAAACCTCAAAGCCTCCAGACCTGGAATGTGGTTGTTTTTTTGGTGATTTCAATTATGTGAGATACCCGGAGGAGAGACTAAATTCGATATTCTGTCCATATACTGCAG
Organism: Lactuca sativa; assembly: GCF_002870075.4. NCBI lineage: Eukaryota > Viridiplantae > Streptophyta > Magnoliopsida > Asterales > Asteraceae > Lactuca > Lactuca sativa. Next base: position 11,850,959 of record NC_056623.2, read on the forward strand.
ATGCTTTCAACAATTTCATTTTGGAAGCGGGTCTTCTAGAGCACAACATGGGCGGTCGAAAATATACCCATATGTGGGATGATGGTATAAAGTTAAGTAAGTTAGACCGTTTTCTATACTGTACAAACTTTATTTCTGCACACCCCCCTTCTCTGTTACTGCGCATCCGAGAGAACACTCAGACCACTCACCGATCACTCTGATTTCGAATCATAGAGACTTTGGCCCTGCCCCCTTCCGATTCTTTAATTCATGGCTTCTTCGGGATGGGTTTGATGATATAGTTTGTCAAGCCTGGAACTCCTTCACGGGAAGTGGCCTTCTTGATGAAACTCTTGCAGCCAAACTTCGTATCATAAAGAATGCCATTAAAAATTGGAGAAGAAAAGAATATGAAAAGGAGATGAAAATGTTTGACGAATTAAAAAGAAGAGTCTTGGAGTTAGATAGCAATGCTGAATCACGTAATTTATCGGAAGCTGAAATCAGTGAGTGGCGTGAAGGGAAGAAGAAACTTATTGAGATGGAAGATATAAGGCGGCTTGACTTAAAACAAAAATCCAAAGTCAAGTGGACAGTAGAAGGCGATGAAAATAGCAAATTTTTTCATGGTGTGATCAAAAACAAAAAAAGAAGAAATAGAATACATGGTCTCATTATCAATGGTGTTTGGGAAACAGAGGTGAAGCCGATACAGAAGGAAGTCTGGAGGTTTTTTAAGTCCAAATTTGAGGAACCATTTATTTTCAGGCCAAAATTTGTTAACCCAAAGTTCAAAAGGCTTAGTTTGGAAGATTGTATTGAACTTGAAAAACCATTCAGTCCAGAGGAGATCAAAGCTGCAATTTATGGCTGTGGAAGTGAGAAGGCTCCTGGACCTGACGGATTTACTTTCAAGTTTCTGAAGACATTCTGGCCTTTGATGGCTAAAGATATCATGTTATTTGTGAAACATTTTGAAACCAATAGCTGGTTTGGGAAAGGTTGTAATTCATCATTTATCTCTTTGGCTCCCAAAATAAAAGACCTGCTGACATTGAATGACTTCCGGCCAATTAGTCTTATTGGATCCTTATATAAAATCATTGCCAAAGCTCTAAGTTTTCTACTTAAGAAAGTCATTGGTTCAATCATCGGCGAGACACAAACGGCATTTGTTGAAGGAAGAAACATTCTTGATGGGCCTATTATAATCAATGAAGTATAATCTTGGGCGAAAAAAGAAAAAAGAAAGATGTTTTTTCTGAAGATTGACTTTGACAAAGCCTTTGACTCGGTCAACTAGGGCTACCTAGACTCAATTATGGAGCAAATGGGATTCGGATGTAAATGGAGGTCATGGGTCTCGGGTTGTTTGACCTCAGCTCGAGCTTCGGTTTTGGTAAACGGTTCTCCTACCATGGAGTTTCCACTCTCTAAAGGAGTCAGACAAGGCGACCCACTATCACCATTTCTTTTTATAATTGCAATGGAGGGTCTCAACATTGCCTTACACGAAGCTCGAGAAAAATCCCTTTTTCATGGAATTCACATCCCTAAGAGTGAGTGTTGCTTGACACACCTCTTCTATGCCGATGACGCACTTTTTATTGGGGAATGGCCGAGAAGCAATCTTAAAAATCTTGCAAGAATTTTGCGATGTTTCCATGCGACCTCCGGGTTGAAAGTCAACTTTTATAAGTCAAAGGTATATGGAGTGGGGATATCTGATAGAGAATTAGCCTGCAGTGCGAGGGTTCTTGGATGCGATGCAGGGTCATTCCCTTTTACCTATTTAGGAGTTCCTATTGGAGCAAATATGAACCGTTCAAAAAATTGGAAGCCAATTATTGACCGTGTTCACGCCAGGTTGTCAAGTTGGAAAGCTAGCTCGCTATCTATTGGAGGCCGACTCACCCTTGTAAAGTCCGTGCTGGACTGCTGGGTAGCTTGCCTTTATATTTCTTTTCAATATTCAAGGCTCCGTGTAATGTGATTAATAGTCTAGAGAAAATTCGTAGACGATTCTTTTGGGGTGGTAATGATGAGAAGAAAAAAAATTCATTGGGTTGCATGGTCAAAAGTGCTAGCTCATAAAGAAAAGGGAGGACTCGGTGTGGGATCACTGAGAGCACTCAACATTGCATTGTTGGTTAAATGGATATGGCGGCTCAAATATGAAAAAAACTCCATGTGGAAAGAAATTATCACCGGTTTGCATAACCTTCATAGAAAGCCGTTGTCGATGATGTCAAAAAAATCAATAAAAGGCGTGTGGAATAACATAGTGATGGCAAAATCGGAGGTTGAATTGATGGGTGCTGTTCCAGATAACTTGTTTTCTGTGGTTGTAGGTACAGGGGAGAACACAAACTTCTGGAACGAAGCATGGCTAGGCACGTCACCATTATCCCTCCGATTCCCAAACCTCTACAAGCTTGAAAAGCGTAAATCAGCACGTATTTCTGAACGGAGAAACTCTTACGGTTTTGCTGTAGATTGGAAAAGGACCCCCTCGGCCCTGGTTGAGATCGTTGAACTTGAAGAACTTAAGGAGATTATTAACTCATTTTCCTTCTCAAATGCTAAGGACTCGTGGAAATTCTCTTTGGCTACAGATGGTGTATTTCGAGTGAATATCCTTAGGGATCAAATCGATTCTGTTATTACTGATGAATCAATAAAAAGAATGGAATGGAGTAGTATGGTTCCAATCAAAGTGTTAGTCTTTATCTGGAGAGCCTGTTTGGGACGAATTCCGACTGCTGATGCCTTAACTCATAGAGAGTCAACACAAACTCAACTCTATGCTCAATGTGTTCGAATCAGGAGGAAACTGCAGACCATCTGTTAGTGGATTGTATGTTTGCCAACGACACCTTTAAATGGATATCGAAATGGTGTGGATTAGATCTCCATCTCTTCTCTACTGTGGAGGAGGTTATTAGTTTTGCATCTCAATGGGGCAATTGCCCTAAGAAGAGAAAAATACTCATAAGTATAGTATATGGTGTAATGTGGTGTATTTGGCTGGCGAGAAATAACCGGATATTCAATCAAGTTCCATCAAAACCTTCATCAACGGCGGACCATGCGATGACTTTGATCTATGGTTGGGTCAAATATAGGGGAAAAATCGGGAAATGTAATTGGGTGATTTGGTGTAATAATCCCTTTAGTATTTTGTAGTTTTGCCTTTTAGTCAAGAGGTGGGATCTCCCCTTATACTTCATAATGTAATTGATTTTGGTTTGTGGCTTGCTTGGCATCTTGCCTTGCTTGTTTTAATAAAATTCTCGTCGGTTCAAAAAAAAAAAAAAGAGAGAGAGAGAGAAGCTCGCTTCTTTTTTCATCTATGAAATAGTCACATCTCACTTATTCTCGCTTTTTAAATTTATTTTTTTGAAAATATAAAATTAATTTGCTAAATAAAAACATGATTATTAATTTTCCGAGGATTAAATTTACTTTTGGGTATATCTATAAACCTTTAGACTAATCTACTTTCCCATATTATTGGTAAGGGATAATGACTTGAAAGGGTAACGAACTTTCGACTTTTGTCACATTTAGTCACTAAATTTTTTTTCGTTATCTATTTGCCATTGAACTATTGAAACTGTTCACATTTTACCCTTATGACCGGCTGTTGCCGGTCATAAGGGTAAAATGTGAACAGTTTCAATAGTTCAATGACAAATAGATAACGAAAAAAAATTTAGTGACTAAATATGAACAAAATCGAAAGTTCGTTTCCCTCTAAAAAGTGCAATGACTAAATGTGAACAAACTTTCTCTTGTATTATGTTTTAGCAAATTATTTATTTTTGTTAAATTGTAGAAACATTTGTTGATGAAGAAATCTATGAAATAAAAAACAAAAAAAAAAAAAAAAAAAAAAAAAAAAAAAAAAAACAGAACCCTGAAAATATATTTAAAAAAAACAAAAAACCAAAACCGAAATAAAAAACCAATGGTTTGACATTTTCCAAAATAAAAAATCAAAATTTCCAATCTGATTTTGGTTTTACAAAAAAATGAACCATTCTCACTGATGTGAATTATGACCATTAGTTTGGCATGCGGAATTTGTGACATCCCATGAATATGTAGTTACAACATCGTATGAACTCGTAATTCATAGTAAGGGGTTAGAGTATCATCGCATGAATACGTAGTTACAACATCGCTTGAACTCGTAATTCATCACCTACATGTTATGGGTCTGCTGGTGTTTCCACTGAGTTGTCTAGAATACTCTGTGGTCGCCATCTATACTCTGATAGATGACTACATCGCCACATTGTTGGTTAAGGTTATGGTATCTCCTTTCATCCTACATCATATATTATTCATCATCGATTTACCTAATTATCATCACCTTTCTATCATCTCCTATCTCTATCATTTTATTTCATCACACACCAACTATTTCATCTACCCATGTTTCATCCGCAACATATTTGTAGATATAAAATAAATATATCGTTTAAATCTTTTAAAACATGTATAAAATCGTTCATCCAGCATAGACAGCAAGTATTCAAATAATATGCACACATAGCACGTAATTTATATAAAATACTTCATATCTATGTGTAAGATGAAAATAACTATATATACCATAAAAATACCATAAATGCTTCCTAACTTCGAACCCCAAGGTTTACTCTACTAAAGTTTCATATTCTCAGCTCTCTGGACCTAGAAGGGTCCAGATCTATCACACCAAAAAGCTCAAGATAGCTCTTCCTTTCACTCTACACACTCAAGCTCACTAGGGTTTTCACTTATGGGAAAGGTAGTCGCAATTGAAGGTCATAAGTGCCTTTAAATATGGCTCGGGCCCAAAGATTTAGGGTTTCTGCCAACAACACGAACTCGTCGAGTCCATTCATTAATCCGAGTCATCAGTCGCGACCTTACTCGACGAGTTGAGGCGTCAACTCGTCGAGTCTCTCTTCTTAACTCAAAAGAAAAATACTTAAATTATGATACCTGGAAATCCGGATGTTACATTTTGTTTTTTTATTTCATAGATTTCTTCATCAACAAATGTTGCTACAATTAAACAAAAATAAATAATTTGCTAAAACATAATACAATAGGAAGTTTGTTCACATTTAGTCATTGAACTTTTTAGAAGGAAACGAACTTTCCATTTTGTTCACATTTAGTCACTAAACTTTTTTTCGTTGTCTATTTGCCACTAAACTATTGAAATTGTTCACATTTTACCCTTATGACCGGTAACAGCCGGTCATAAGGGTAAAATATGAACAGTTTCAATAGTTCAATGGCAAATAGATAACGAAAAAAAGTTTAGTGACTAAATGTGACAAAAGTCGAAAGTTTGTTACCCTTTCAAGTCATTATCCCTATTGGTAATCCTTATGGAGTATTTGATTTGAAGATTGTTTTCGAAGGAGGGTTGAAATTTGAAGGTTTTGAAAATCGAAGGAAGTCAAATCCAATCACTTGTTTGGTTGGCAAAAATGGAATGGTTTTCAATTCAATACTTTTCGATACTCCGTATTTATGTTTGGTTGGGCAAAGGATTTGAAATTCAAACAGTGTCAAATGACAAAATTGTCAAATGACAAAATTGTCCTTTACTAAACTCTTTATTACAAAATTGTTTTAAATAGGTAAGAAAACATTCAAATCGATTTTTTAATAATTCCCTTTTCACGAAAACGTTTAAATTGATTTATGTTCGAACCACTAAAAAACTCATAATACTATTAAGATGTATTCATCATCATATAAGGTATAAATATAAATATATTATTCGAATAACAATTTGATCACAATTATGCAAGGGAAATAAACATACAATTAATTTGTTTATAATCTATGAAAAAGTAACTTACATATTCTGAGTATATAGAAATTGTAAAATCAAAGAGATAGTCTATATTGAGTGGTAAATATACTTTTAGGTTTTGTCATTTAACCTCCTCATACTTTAATTATATTTTATTTTACCTTCTTAAATATATTTTAGTTGTAAATATTTTTTTATTTATTTACTAATTACTTATTTCTATTAAATATTTAATAACTTTTCATTTATGAATATAAAATTATAATGATTATGTAATTTTTTTCAATATTTTTTATAACTATTCTGTAATAGTTTTTTCATATTAATTTTTTCGAACGATATGTTGTAATATATTTTTTTGAAACAATGTATTGTAATATTTTTAATAACATTAAAATATAATGTGTGTTTAGAAAAAAAAATTAAATAAAAGGGTTTTATAGAACATTTTAGATAGATATGGATAAATTAGTTAAATTTTTATTAAAAAAAACCTATTAGAAAGGGTTAACCATTGGAGTTGTTATTTAATTATAGGTTAAGAGTATCCACAGCGGGGCTTGCAAAGCCCTTGCAAAGCCAAATTGAATGCCACGTTGGATTTGGTCTTTCACACTTTGAAAGATTTGCGAAAGTAAGTAATTTGTGGGTCATTTTAATATTATTATATTATTTTTATAAAAAAAAACTACTTTAAGTCTATAATAAATTATAGCCACAATCTTCACATGAATATTCAATATTTGTTTCTACTAGTATATATGATTTCAAAATTATTTTAGAGATCATTGTATCAACTTTATAAAATCAATTTTTTGTTAGGTTGTTTATTTATTAATGAATCGTATTTTTTTTTAAATAAACCTTTGTTTATTGACTTCTGGAGAAGTATCTATTTACGTTGTGTAGTGTATATATATATATATATATATATATATATATATATATATATATATATATATATATATATATATATATATATATATATATATATATATACTTAATTGTTTGTATCACTAAATAATTGTATTTTATGTTAATTTGTTACTAAATAATTATTAATTATTAATATTTAAGAATATATACATAAATTTTATTAAAAATATATAAAATAGTTGTTGATGTCCAGTGAACCCTATTTTAAAAGAGTGTTGATATTTCATTGATACGGATGATTATTGCAAAATTGATATGGCAACTTTGAAAGAGTGACATTGTACATGTGTGGATCTAAGTTATTAGAATGATAATGTCGCAAAAGTTTTAAGTTTTATTATAACTTCACGATTGGAGATGCTCTCGGTATAAAAATTACCGGAAAAAACTTTAATCATCATCATCATTTCAAAAGAGATCGCAAGAAACAAACATCAACATAATTACCAAACATGCAGATGAAGGGAGTGAATAAAGACATGCGTCGAAGTTCAAACTACTTCAGAAAGAGGGCTAACTCACTTTAATTAAATCAAATCTCTTTGTTGTAATCTGCTTTTTGTTTCATTGTTTTGCTTGTCAAAAAATCTAAATCACCAACTGTGAGTAAAATCTATCAATGTCTAAAAAGATAAAAACCCAGATAAATGAAATGTCAATGAATTGATGGAAATCTTTCTGCTCTTTTTCCAATTCCAATTGCAGCACATCCCAATATGTGGTTTCCCCTACTTACCCACGTTTAATTAACAAAAAAGATGACAAAGATAAAAACTTTAATCGATAAACAAGATGTTGAGTAAAAAAAAAACTTTTATCAACACACAAAAAACCGTAATTAACCAAAATCAATAAACATATGCAGAGTATAGAATCACATAAGCATTTCCCCAATAAAATTCAACAAAACAAACATCAGTACACATGAAACTCGATTTCTTTATCAATCAAAATCAACAAAAATGGAGAAAGTGAGTCAAAGAACTCACCAGGGTCGTAGTCGAGCACACAATGCAGAAAAATAGTGGCGTTCTAAATAGTAATAGCAGCAGCATCATTGAGTTTAGGGTTAATCGCAAAAACTTTCATTGAGTTTAGGGTTAATCACAGCAGCGTTCATGGGGTCGATGTGTAGAGGTTGGAGCGTCAAAATTTTGGAGTCGTTCACAATGAAATTCTAAGGGTCCACAGTTCCGTAGTAAATTTAGGATATGTGGTGGAGATCTGAATACCAACTTGGATCGTGATATCACTTTCCGAACTGATATTTCTAGGCACATAAAACGTAAGTCAATATGCTAAAGGATTCTGTGAAAATATATGATGAAAAACGAGAACTTAAGATCGTAACCCTCTTCTGTAGAGAAAGAGCCGTTTATATATTAAACAAGATTACGGTTTCATTAGGGTTGGGCCGTCATTAGTTGCTTTGAAAGCATGTAATGTTAATCCGGATTAGGGGACCCCAGCCAGAGGCTCTGCCCCTTGGACCCCGCTAGGGGCGCTGCCCCTTTAGAAACCCCGAACCCGGGGGTGCTGCCCCCGAAGCCCCGACTAGTCGTCGAACCGGCTTCTGACTCGATCTTATACATGTGTGCACTCCACACAACCCCGTACATATATTAGAGTACAAATCATGAAGCCCCTTAGCTCACATGTTGGTTCCAGTTACTTAAAATAACATGGTGACACTAAAATCACCAACAGCTCCTTACCCAAAAAATATGATATATCACTTCGCTACATCAGTATTGGTCAGTCTTAGGCTGGAGGTAACGATGCCATAGAAACTCCACTTCCTGCTACGTAAAGTTTAAAGTATGATACTTATTACTTTACTACATCAGTATTTACCACAAATGTGTGGTTCTTTGCCCACCTAAGGCCTTCCGATATGGAGGCATATTCACACGTCTTAATCTTATGTGGATCCTATGTGGAGGAGTTTCCACTAATGAACACCACCCCAAGACCTAGTGGTGTCTTGTGGAGTGGGTGCGGAAGGTCGCGGAGGTGTTTGAGCTTGATTGTGTCTATCTCTCTCTCTCTCTCTCTCTCTCTCTCTCTCTCTCTCTCTTCTTTTTCTCTCTTGTTCACTACAAGTCAACTAGTTAACACCACCCCCAAAGCTAGTAGGTATGTGGTGGAATGGGTTTCTTGATGATGTGGCATGTCTCTCACGCGTATCCATACCGGATAGCCTAAGAGCCGAAGGTGTGTGGGAAGCAGTGCGCATCCTTTATAGGGCCAGGAGGGGTTGTGTCCCTCCCCCCCCCCCCCCCTTCACCTTGAATTTTACGTAAGCTTAATTTTCAGATTTATAGGCCCAATAATGTGAGTGTTGGGTTGTGGCCCATCCTAATCCAATGTTCGTTTGTCAAGTCTGATCCAAGAGAGATAGAGAAGCAATCATTCCATCGACCATCATTGAATCGTGAATCGACTAACCTGTAAAGATTCCGCCCTAATCCCCCAGACCCCATCCTCGATTCTTCGCTAATCGCTATTCGCTAATCACTAAATCGAAGTTGTCGGTTCCGCCATTCACCACCGTCACTTACTGCAGTGTTGTTGTTGTTGAGCTGTGACAGAAGTGAAGAAAATCATGTAATCAGTCAATTCAGGTATGCTCCCTCCTGTTCGGCAGTCGACACTTCGGCTGTAGTTGTTGGATTCAGTTAATTCACGTAATCAATCAGGGATTCTCTCTTTTTTAATTTCTATTGTTGTACTTGTTTAGTTATTGGATACTTGGAATTAGAAAGTTGGAATTGTTCAGGAGCCTATTTGTTTTGTTGCTTTTGTCTTATTCTCTAGAATGAACAGATATGAATATTTCCTCTATATTTGATTGTTGTTGGAATTTTAGGAATCAACTAATTACACATTGTTAAATATTCTCTTCTTGGTTCAACTAATTAGTGATGAGTGATGAGAATTGTTTATTTGCTTATGTTAATCTAATATGTGGTATAAGCTAAAGGGCAGAATGGCTAATTAACTGATTTTGAATGAATTGTTTTTTATTTTGATTTTTATAGATACAATCATGGGAAATATAAAAACCAGTCATTCTTTTTTCAAAAGAAAGGTTGATAATGAAGAAATTTGTGATGAAAATCAAGAGATTAAACATCACAAAGCTTCAACAAGTGAACCACAACTGCAAGAACATGAAAATTAACAAGATAATGATATTCTGAAGCTACACAATCAAATCCTGATGGGGTGGATCTTAAGCAACTAGAAAGAGCCCGCTATACTTAAACAAATGTGGGATTATCCGGTTAATTTAAGGGAAGAAATAAGATGCGCTTATATGACTTTAGGACCTTTCCAAATACGTCTTAAAAAGTATCATGCTAAAGGTTCAAAGAAACATCCTCATAGATTCCAATATTCTTGGTTCAACATTTTCCCTAATTGGTTAGAATATTCTCCAACAGCACATGCATCCTATTGTTTTATTTCTTTTAAATTTAACGATAAACCAAGTGTGTGTCATGGTTATGATGCATTTACTCTTAAACTAATGTAACATATATATTATATTACTGTTACGTACAGTTAAAGGATTTGACAATTGGAAAAAAGTTAATGATGGGAAAAATGGTGCATTCTTGAAGCACATTCGCTATTCACAACAAAGAAATAATGTTGCATTCGCTGAAAACTTGATGAACCAAGAATCACACATTGAAAATATTATAGTGAAGCAAAATGAAGCGCAAATATTAAAGAATCGTTTACGAGTAAAAGCTTCGATTGACACGGCTCGTTGGTTGACATTTCAAGTGTGTGCTTTACGAGGACATGATGAATCTCCTAATTTCCAAAATTGTGGTAATTTTTTGCAACTACTAAAACTTCTAGCATCTTATAATGATGAAGTTGCAAATGTTATATTAGAGAAAGCTCTTTATAATTGAAACTATACTTCTGGAGAAATTCAAAAAGAAATTCTTAGTATTATTGCAAATAAAGTTAGAAAGCATATTCATAGTGAAGTGGGTGATTCATACGTTTGTGTCATGGTTGATGAGTCGCGGGATGAGTTTAAAAAAGAGCAAATTGAGATATTTTGAGATTTGTTGATGTAGAAGGGATCATACGAGAAAGCTTCTTGGATTTGGTTCAAGTTAGGGTAACCTTATCATTAACCCTGAAAACAAATATGAGGAGACAACTTTTGCACTATCAGTTTGATGTTAGTAAAATATGTGGCCAAGGTTATGATGGTGCTAGTAATATGAGAGGGGAATGGAACGGATTACAAGCACTTGTTCTTAAGGATTGTCCTTATGCATATAGTCCATTTCTTTACTCATAGATTACAACTAGCCTTGGTAGCTGCTTCAAGGGAAATTATTCCTGTCACCAATTTTTCACAAACTTAATTTTTTTAATTAATGTAGTGTGTGCTTCCAGTAAGTGTCATGATGAGTTACAAAAGGCAAAGGCAACTAAGATTGAACAATTATTGGAACTAGGTGAAATCGAATCAGGTAAAAGATTGAATTAAGTTGGGACATTAAGAAGATTTGATGATACACGTTGGGGTTCTCATTTTCGTTCCATTTGCAGTTTGCTTAACATGTTTGATTGTTGTAACACCCCGATTCTCAGGTATCTATGTTATGTAATAATTTGCTTGTTTTCAAGGCCTACTTGACGAGTTGGTTGCCCTACTCGTCGAGTAGCAGCGGGTTGGGTCGCACGTTTAAGTGACCTACTCGCCGAGTCCAATAAGGGACTCAACGAGTAGGAGTTGGAGGATGAAACCCTAAACCTCGGTGTTTGGCACCCTATTTAAAGGATCATTGGCCTCCCCCGTACTGCCCCTTGTCCCTCTCAAACCCTAAATCGTGTGTGTGTTCCTTTGGTGTGTTCAAGCTTGGAGGGAGAACTTTAAAAAAGGAAACACTTGGGGAAACAAGGAAATCAAGGCCTGGAACTCGTGGGGAGCTAAGAGATTCATCAGTTGTCACTCTTTGGAAGGTATTAAGTTGTTCCTTTAGCTCATCCCTTTTTTAACCTCCTTTGGATGAGTATTATGAAAGGCTCCCTATGTTTAAGATATGATCTGAAGTTGTAACTTCAGATCTAGACTCCCTTTGACCTCTAGATCCATAAAGTCATCAGCTTTGCCTAGCAGGAGCCTTCCCTCAAGTGTGAGACTTCACTGCAAGCTTAGTTTTTCCATTTAAGAGTCTTAAAGCCTTGCATGCACGTAAAGTTTGCAACTTTATGTGATAATTGATGGGTTTTGGTCATAAGACATCCTATGTGCTCATACAAACCCTAATGCTTGGATCTAGGTTTCTCTATTGTACATGCTTTGAATCCAAGACTATGAACCCTAATTCTAGCATATGGAAATCAGAATTCACATGTAAATAGGTTTAAGAACATACCTTGATTGTTATATAGCAATAACAATCCAATTCCTCCTTGAATTGACCTTGGAAAGCTGAGAGTCACAAGTGTCACTCCTCTAATGGCTTACAAACACCATAAGCAAGTGGAGAAGGTATAAAGAGAGAGGAGGGAGGTAGGAATTCATCCTTAGGACCTCTTGGGAAGGGTTAGACGAATTCCTAAGCCCTAGGGGGTTTATTAAGGTTTTAGTCCTTATCCTTATCTAGTTGCTTATCCACCAAGCAACCATAAGATAAGTCCTAGAAACCCTTATCCTAGTCGAATTCTAAGGGATTTACACCTCAAATTCGTTCACCATATATATAAGATAATCCTTACCTTATTTTGTAACTATCACATAATTACAATTCAGCCCCTCTAGTTTAATTAATTACACTTGATCACAAAATTAATTCTTAATTAATTATTAACCAATATTAATTAAACAAATATGATTTCTCCTTTAATATATTATTCTTATAACATATTAATAAATCATAATAACCTCTCTCTATTTATTTCTCCAATCAAGTTGCTTTGGTGAAGGCAACCCAAAAGAACCATGCACCATCGGGTCAAGTACATACCAAAATAGTTATGGACTTAGACACTAATCCAATAGTCTCCTACTTGGATAAGTTTAACAACTATTCTGCGTATGACTTCAGATCCTGATCTGAAATCGTAGCTTTCCAAATCCGCTGTCAACTCTGATCATATCAAATACGCGTGTCCTTAGATAAGGGATCATATATTCCTCCATTCTAGATATCATATGAGATATGATTTCAAATCATTCTCTTTGTACTACTTCTCGATTTCTGATTTATGACGACTGACCAATTGAACAAATCAAATTAGCCCTAGCCCGGCCGAGCATTTACGTTTGTCATCACTAAACCATGGAGGGGCCCAAAGATATCGCTTTTATTCTACTTTGAATAAAAGGAACGGATAAACTTTGATACAATGCTCGCTTGCACTCACGCACCGAATTACACACAACAATATGTTTTATAACACCAAGTTACTAGTGCGTTTACATATTATCAATGTGCAACCGATTTGCAAGATACAACTCACACATCTCGGTTTCAAGAATATAAGATGTTATCGTCTCACCAATCACTCGTGATACAATTCATTGAGTGATCCAAGTGAGCGTGGGTTTGATCCAATGCTCAAATCATATTTATAAGCACTCATGAACGTTGCAGCAAACATTTGCTTATGTCTAATACTCTTTTAGACAATCCACACACCAATTCACGACAGTCTTCATTCATATCTACTTCCAACATATGAATGACTGTGGCCCGTTCGAATAATTCGATTATTCTTAATAAACTCAATTATTCTGGAAGTCAAAACATGCAAAGTGAAACACAAGAATAATACTAATCCCATATGGCCTCAAACCTTTGAGTATAAATAAAACACCTTTTATTTATCACCATATTGATTACTCATTATTTGTCGTTTCGGTTAATCAACTTCTTACTTGAATTCCAACACTTGTCTCATGCTCCCAGCATGCACACAATGTTTACCTATGGTTCTTACTTTGTGAAATAGATCAATTGAACACATTTCCAATCTTTCTCATTTTACAACTCCAAATCCTTTTTCCATAAGTGTAAGAATATCAATTCTTGATACTTATAGAATATGCTAGATTCTAACACTTTATGCAATGATCCTTTCGTAATGTCACTGCACCAAAGTCACAAAGACTATTGCCAATGATATTACAAAGTCCTCTATCGGAGATTGTTACAAGACAATTCCTTAGATATGATGTCTCTCTTTCAAAGTACATTCCTTTGAACATCCTTTTGCATAATAGTTTCTAATCTAGACATAGATTTTCAATATTTACTTCCTAATATAGATACATTTCCATATTTTCCATATGACAACTTATTTTTAATAGAATCTTATCTATTCCTAATAATGTTGATATGGTCCATCTAATATGAGAACATTTCCATATCTTCCAATACTATACTTCCAACTACTCACAAGCGACCAATCCTCGTCGAACTTTGGATTGTCCTTTGATAGTTGTTTAATTATCTTAGTCAAAACCAATTCTTGTCCCTTTTCCCTCTAAATGCGCTAGAAATTTGGAAAATTTTAGAATGGTTAAACATTAAAGCATTTTCAATTGATCCTATACCCGAAGCGTATGGGACACGACGCATAATGTTTTATTTGCTATGTTCTCAAAATTCGAATTGTGAAGAGGAATGCCGTAATCATAATCGAAATTTTAAGAACACACTATGTACTTTTGACTAAATTTTATTAACATTCCACAACCTAAGCCTTTAGATTTGAAATGAAGCATAATATTCTCTCCCTTAATTATAGCAAAACAACTTTTCAACTCTTACAACTTTGCAAAGTATGACTTTTGTTTTCTATAATTAATATTGCCAACTTTGCAATACGTGCCTTAATAATCATACAATCATAACATTTATGCTCCCACTATCATGATGATTATTATAAAACATAACACTTATGCTCCCACTAGCTTCGACATGTATTCATAAACATCTTGACTTTCAAAAATCAATACTTATTGAATTTTTTAAGTTGATGTTTCTAATACTTAATGCTTTGATAATCTTTTATCAAGACTTTTTGAACTTATACACCTTTGCCTTCGATAGTTCATATGTGTGTCTAAACACTTAAGACTAATTGCCAAACCTCACAATTCAAATTATGGAAAGGGATACCGTAACCATAATTGAATTCGAGAATGCAATTTTACAATCACTATCTTCTTAAAATCTTTCTTAGTGAAAGCATTTCCTCACAATCATTTTCATGAAGGAGGAAATCTTATGACACTTAGATTTGAGCGGTGTATGTGTTCTTATCCATGTGAATTTGTTAAAACCAAAGTTTACGACAAATTCAAACTTATATGGACCGAACTTTCTTAATCTTGATTTCTTGCCTTTATGGTAGCACAGCTGCCCACCACGTTTTCCAAGTAGTTAAGCAGCTCACCTTTTCCTATCAATGTACCTTTCATTGATCAAGGTGTCTTGCCTTTTATACGTTCAAAATGAGAACTCACAGAACTCACATGCATAATTAACTCAATTGGAACAGCACCGAAACAAAATAATGTCAACACGATAGGTTGTAAACCTCAACTCGTGTGCTAGCGATGATTGATAAGGTTTATTTGATTTGTTCTTGAAACCTTTCAAGACCATTAAGACTCCCACTGACTCCTTGACATATAAGATTCTTTTGTCAATAACCATTTCTTGACAAAAAAATATTCAAGAGTTAGTGTAGCTTTTATCAAAACACTTCATAAATTGGTCCAAGTTGTTCTTTGTCTTATTCAAGACATCACAACTTTCCACATTTTATGAATGTTATAAACCTTTAAAACTTTTCACTCATTGCCACAATCTTAACTTTAAGACTTGTTTTGGAACGAAGTATGATTGACTTATTGATTTAACCATTTCTTCAATTCTTGATTCCTCTTCTTAGACATACAATTGTACTAAGACTCACTTAGAGGATCAATTGAGATATGGTTCTTAATCATTAAGACCTATCATAAATCATAAAAGCTACTCTCCCTTCTTCTTAGAACGGAGAAACTTTTATCTTTCTGCCTACTTGACTCTTCTTATTCGTTCTGCTGTTGATTTAAACATTTTCAATCAATTCAGAATTACACTTAATCTTATAAGTATAATCATATTTACTAAACCTTTAGTAAATTATGACGAATATCTTGTTACTCTTATGGTGGATTTTGATCAACACACAACTTTGTGTACTCGATCTCCTAGTCCTTCACTTGACTCTTTGTCAATGAATTAGTCTAATTTCCAAATACGAAATTTCTCATTCATCGTGTAACCAAGTTGCATGATTCCAAGTTTCTGTCCAATTGAAACTTGGGCGATGAGAAACTCTCCCTATTTGGTAAATTCTCGATTTTTCCATAAACACCATAAATGAGAATCATATCCATTTGTTGTAGAAATATGCAAACACCAATTTTCATAATGATTTCATTGCAAGGAAATAAACAAACAAATAAGTCAAACGAAAATTTATTTTATTTATAAAAGCAGCGGAAAGCATTTGTCCTTGCAAAATCCATTGAAAACTATGTATTTCAAAAGAAAATTTCTAACAACTCTATCATAACTATCTAAGCTCAAAATCTAATCTTCAAGTCCATGCGATCAAGATCCATTCCTTGTGAATAGATTCTTCTTGCTCTTTCACCAAGCTTCCTTTCTTTTCACCGATCCTGAAAAACATTTATATGCAGTCTTATCACATTATGTATTAAGAATCAATGAATAGGAACTTAATTGAGTTAGATAGTGGATTTTACCTGAAGCGCAGCCATACTCTTTGACTCTCCTATCTTCTGGACTCTTCAGGCTCTTTGGGCAGACTTGTATCCAACGCCCTTTCTTTTGGCAGCAAACGCAGGTCGGTTCTCCTAGAACGTCCTCGGAAGTATGGTCGGTTGACTCTCCCAACAAATACGCTCCATTGCTTCGCCAAATCATTTCTGATTCAGCAGCAATGAGCATGTAAGTTAGGTCAATGAGGTTGTTGTCATGATCCATCATATAATACTTTCTTTTGAACTCATTATATGATTCTGGAAGTGACTGCAAAACCCAATTCACAGCCAACTCATTCGGGAATGACACACCCAACATTATCAACCTATTAATGTGTGATTTCATTCCTAGAACGTGGGCACACACGGGCTTACCATCTTCATGTTTCATTTCCAATAGGGCTTTAGTGATGTTGAACCTTTCAATTCTTCGATCTTGTGGGTTAGGGAGAACAATTGGAGGAGGTAGAGGAAGTGAAGCATGATTTCTTGTTCCTCGATCGAATCGTGGAATACCATCTTCATGTGGAATGCTTGTTCCACGGGATTTGAGAAGATCATAGTTGTCGAACTTTGACATCTACAAAACGGGAGAAAACGAATTCAAGTTAGTTGATAGATTGAGTCCTTAGTAAATCACCCAAATGAGATACTAAGGCTAGGACCCAACATAATATTCTACAACTCGGGAGAGGGATGTCGTAACCCTAATTGCAAAACATTTGAAGGTAAGTGAATGACGATTCACTAATTTCCACCAAGAAAAACGAAAAAGAAATTAAAGTTTTAAATCTATGAAAACTCCTAGATCCTTTGAGATTCATTGAACTTTCAATGGCATGTTTAAATCTCGATATGCCCCTCTCGTTTGTGACTGGGATGCTGAGGATCACAAAGCGGGTGTGAATAACCATGCAAACTTACATGGTGCCCTCACATGTTACAGTCACCTATTCGATGTGCCGGTAAACCACACACGCTCCACCGAACTGTGACAAACATTGAGTCACCCTTTGCAACCTTTGCTTAGAACCAATTAGTGTGCCGGTAAACCACACACGCTCCACTAACGTCTTCGCAAGGGCACAAAGTGTAATTTCATGGAATTGCATCAATTCACTTTTGCCTAAGTAACTAAGATTGGGAATTTTATGAAAACATTTAGTTACTTTGATAATTCATTATACTTATAATGGAAGGTTTCGTCCTATCCTACCCGTTCGGCTAACGACCCTCCACTAGTCAAGAGTGCGGTGGGTAAGAGTGGATACCCATTCAATCGCCATTTTATAGGCAATTTCCTTAAACACCCCTTACAGACTAGCTTCGTGAATGAGGCCTACTAACGGTAAGACTGACTTTTACTCATACATATATATAATGTTAGACTTTTAATGTTATATATAGTATAGGGTGTATTTTTATACTTTTAAAATACTAGATGGTCTAATTATACTTTTAATTCAATTAAATTGTAAACCTAAACTTTTATGGATTTATTAAACTTCTTTTAATTATACACCTTAATTAATTAATAAAACCATAAGGGTGTGATTTGAACTTTTTCAAAACTATACTAGAGTTTTAGAATTTAACATTCCTAATTAAACTTTTAATCAACTTTTAAATTCCAAAACTTGAGGGCAAGTTTTGAAACATTTCAAACCATAAGGGTTTAGAATTTAAATATGCATCAAAATTATACTATTTAATCAAAATTTAAATTCCAAAACTTGAGGGCAAGTTTTGAAACCTTTTTTCAAAACATTAGGGTTTCAACTATTTAAATTTCAAAACAACAAAACTTTTGGGGTTCAAATTTAAACTATAAAACATAAAGGCCAAATATGAAACTTTTTACAACAACAAGGATCAAATAATTCAAATTAACATTTAATCACATAATTATCCATATTTAATGATTTCTTGCAAAATAATTTATCAATTTACTTAAAATAATTAATCAATTATCTTATAAGGAAACAATTATCTTATTAATTGATAAATATCTTCAATTAGATTAAAAATATAGTCAAATATATCATATAATCGGATTAATATTAATCTAACATATAAGGTAATTATCCCAATGCAAAAACAGCAAGAAATCCCGAGATAAGCACTGTCTGACGCACCGACTCGCCGAGTCACCCTCTGGAACTCGCCGAGTAGGGCTGACTCGCCGAGTCCAAGAGTGACTCGCCAAGTCAGGTCGAACAGTGAGGCCAAAACACGATTTTCATTTACATCAAGCATCAATACAATAGAATAGAAACCAATCATGGCTCTGATACCACTGATGGGTTTTGGTCATAAGACATCCTATGTGCTCATACAAACCCTAATGCTTGGATCTAGGTTTCTCTATTGTACGTGCTTTGAATCCAAGACTATGAACCCTAATTCTAGCATATGAAAATCAATATTAACATGTAAATAGGTTTAAGAACATACCTTGATTGTTATATAGCAATAACAATCCAATTCCTCCTTGAATTGACCTTGGAAAGCTGAGAGTCACAAGTGTCACTCCTCTAATGGCTTACAAACACCATAAGCAAGTGGAGAAGGTATAAAGAGAGAGGAGGGAGGTAGGAATTCGTCCTTAGGACCTCTTGGGAAGGGTTAGACGAATTCCTAAGCCCTAGGGGGTTTATTAAGGTTTTAGTCCTTATCCTTATCTAGTTGCTTGTCCACCAAGCAACCATAAGATAAGTCCTAGAAACCCTTATCCTAGTCGAATTCTAAGGGATTTACACCTCAAATTCGTTCACCATATATATAAGATAATCCTTACCTTATTTTGTAACTATCACATAATTACAATTCAACCCCTCTAGTTTAATTAATTACACTTGATCACAAAATTAATTCTTAATTAATTATTGACCAATATTAATTAAACAAATATGATTTCTCCTTTAATATATTATTCTTATAACATAGTAATAAATCATAATAACCTCTCTCTCTATTTATTTCTCCAATCAAGTTGCTTTGGTGAAGGCAACCCAAAAGGACCATGCACCATCGGGTCAAGTACATACCAAAATAGTTATGGACTTAGACACTAATCCAACAATAATCATGCCCAAGAAGCTTGGATCTGTAATCTGGAACCTTGCCATGGCTTAAAAAGCATCTGCATGGATAAAGATCTGCAAGGACTCGGCGAGTTGGATGAACAACTCGACGAGTCCGTTAAAGATGGCCTTGAACTCGACGAGTGGATGAACAACTCGGCGAGTCAGTTAAAGATTGCCTTAAACTCGGCGAGTCGTTCGTGGACTCGGCGAGTCGGCTAGGGTTTCTACTAAAAGTCTTGGACACGTATGAACTCGGTGAGTTAAAGGGGAACTCGACTAGCCAATCAAGGATTTCACGACTTCTCGAGTTCAGGAAGGACTCGACAAGTTGGTGATCTGCACTCGACGAGTCAAGTCAACATGGACTGTTGACTTTGACTATGGACTTTGACTTGGACCCAAGCATTGACCAGTTGACTTCTGAGGGTATTCTGGTAATTTGGAGATTTATAAAAAAGGGGTTACGTATCTGTAGGTGGTGGAGTTCGTGTTGGATCCGGGAGTTGAGTTTTCCAGTTCAGACGACAGTTGCAAGGTGAGTTATCCTCACTATATCGACACGGTCTACGGCACCAAGGCCGGCCCTTATCGGATGGAAATCCGGGTAGTTGTTGTTATGTGATTCCTTTGCTATGTTTGCATCCTGGTAGTTAGGATGGTATGTGTTAGAGACCCGGCTAATGTCGATACCCGGGATATAAGGTAATGTTATGCTAGTGACCGGTTAGATCGGAATCCTGGTTAGGATATTGATATGCTATGTGATCTGTTAGACTGTTTGTCTGGTTGAGGATTGTAGATGATTATATGTTATGTGCACATGTTTGTTGGTTTGGGGAAAGGGTTGAGGCAGGTCCTGCTGTGTGCAGTAGGCCAAGACACCCTAGGCGGACCGGGTAGACTGCAGGCCTGGGCCGGGAAAAATCTAGTCAGGTCGAAGGCCCAACGAGCGGTCCGGATAGGCTGAAGGCCCGAGGAGGGCGGTCCAGACGTGCCGAGGGCTTAGAGAGCGGTCCAGATAGACTGAGGACCAGGATTCGGTCCAGTCAGACTGATGGCTCATTACGCATGATGTATTGTTCGCTACTATGTTTACATGATATAATACAGTTATATCCGTATGGCATTGGTATTTTAGGGGTAATTCACTAAGCTCTTGGGCTTACAGTTTCAGTTCATTGTTTCAGGTACCTCAGGTGATCGCGGCAAGGCGAAGGCATGATCGTACCGCTCCTCCGACTATGTTTATGTTTCTGGGAATACTCTGATAAAAATGTATTTTGAAAACAAAGTTGTAATGTTTTGATGAACTTGACATGTTTTGAAAGTTTCAATTCGTTCAAAATTTTTGGGTGTTACAAGTTGGTATCAGAGCCTTGGTTCGAGTGAATTGGAGGAACACTCGTGTGAATCCAGTCTCAAATCAAGGAAAGATTTTCAAAATAATTTTAATGGTTTTCAAGATAAATAAAGGAGGATGCAGGGCGTACGATCAGCCAGAGCCAGGTAGTAGACCCCAAAATACCATACGAGTTATCTGATTATGTGATATGATAGAACAGCATGCTAGTACTAGGCTAGGGATCTTCAGGAATTGCATTATAGAATTGCTTGGTTATATGATGCCTTATAGCCAAGGGTTTTCCTTATATGAAATTAACATCATTACTGTAGTTGCTTAGTGTATGCATCACGACTGTACATAATTAAGATCTTATAGCCTGGGAATGTTTGGTAGGCTTTATTTCCTGTTCCTTGTCTGGTTGTGGGCTTAGAGTAGGACCGAGTATTCGAAAGTCTATAGGGTCCAGCTTTATGTATGGTTGGCATACACAAGGGCTCCAGGGTTGGTGGAAGTTTCATGGATGGATAGGTTGTTTGGGATGAGTCTGCCGACTACGAGATGTTTAGCCTTCCTCTAGGAGTGAGCCCTGAGTGGTCGCTATGATTATGTATATTGTTGGGGCGTTGTGATGATACTTGGGACAAATATGGGTAGGTGTGGAAGGTAGTATGGGCCCGTACTACTGAAAGCACAGGACCCATACGCGTAGCAAGTGAGTCATAATCCCTAGGGTTAGTAGGGAGTTGGTTACCAGTTATGTATATGGATTATCTGATACGTTGTGTTATGTTTCAGAATGGTGATGACCAGGCACTTTGTGATTGGATCCGGTTCGGGATCAGGATCAGGAGAAGGAGAGGGAGAGGGAGGACAGGGGGCGCCGACAGCGCCCGAGACTATCGGCCAAATGAGGCCAGATGAGATGGATGAAAGGATCCGGGAGATCCTGCATGATGAGGTTGCTGCTTTGTTCCGGGTCGAGTTGCCAAAGATGTTCGGGTCTATTAAGACCGATATGGTGGAGTATTTTGATGATCGCTACACAGCCCTCACCGAGGCGGCTGCCGTGGCAGCTACAACAACTGTATCGGCGGCAGGGGCGGGAGCCAGTCGGACTTTTCAGTATCGGGACTTCGACAACACGAAGCCCCCTACTTTTGATGGGACCCAGGACCCCATCAAAGCGATGAGGTGGATGTCGGACGTGGAGGGATGTTTCTTCACATGCGTGTGACCTACTGACCAGAAGGTCAGATGTGTCCTGAACTTGCTAAGGACCGGGGCAAAGGACTGGTGGAGATTGATGACTGTGTCGTTTTCAGACGAGCAGAGAGTTGTTATTACTTGGGAGCAATTCAGGGATATGTTCCACGCTCGCTACCTTCCTCGAGTCGAGCGGGAGCGGTTATCTCAGGAGTTTCTGGAGTTGAGACAGGATCGGGAGACGGTGACGGAGATCACTCGTATGTTCACTGAGAGGGCGATGTTCTGCCCGGAGTTTGCTTCTGAGAAAGCTCAGATGACTCGTTATCTGAGCATGCTCAAGACGAATATTCGACAGTTCGTGGCGACTCAGCATTGTGATACGCTTCTGGAGTTGCAGGAGGCCGCCAGGCGGCGGGAGCTTGAGATTGAGTTACAGCTGAGAGAGCAGGGTCGGGCCCCAGCACAGACACAGCCGGCGCTAAAGCGGTCTAAGACCGCTGATTCCAGGACAGGGGGACATCAGATCCGCACTTGTGGCAAGTGCGGAAAGGGACACGCGGGGGTTTGTAAGTCCGGTAGCGGATGCCGCAAATGCGGCCAGGAGGGGCATTTTACGAGGGATTGTCGTCAGACGACCCCAGTTCAGGATATGAGGATCTGCTACCACTGTCATCAGGTTAGTCACGTGAACACCAACTGTCCACAGCTTGCAGCCAGGCCGGCACAGTCTCCAGCTCCGGCTACGTTGAGGATTACCGATGGGAGGCAGGGTAGGGCAGAGCCCCCGAAGGCTCAGGGGCGCGCCTTTCAGCTTACAGCCGAGGAGGCCAAGGCAGCACCGGACGTGGTTGCGGGTATGTTTCTGTCCTTTATCTCATTTACTATATCTGTCGTATGCTTATCTGCTGTACCTGTGATTAGGTACGTTTTTAGTGAACTCTATGCCTGCTTTGGCCTTATTTGACTCGGGGGCGAGTCGATCCTTCGTATCTCAGTCATTTAGTAGGGATTTCAGTGCGCCAATGAGCGAGTTAGAGTGTCCGTTGCAAATGTCTATTGCCAACGAACACGGGGTTTTTGCTTCTTCAGTTTATCGGGTGTGACTTGGAGATTTTCGGGGTGTCCTTTCCAATAGATTTGATCCCGATTCCCATGGGGGAGGTATGCATGATTGTGGGCATGGATTGGCTCAGTCGGTTCGGTGCTATGATTGATTGCGAGGGCTAGCGAGTGGTAGTTCGAACCCCAAGAGGGGGAGAACCGATTGTATATGGCGAGGGCACCAGAGTGGGATCAGGGTTTTGTTCAGCTGCCAGGGCACGACAGTACATTCATCACGGGTGTACAGGTTATCTAGCGTATGTGGTAGATACGCGAGTCAGGGATCAGATTTCGGTTTTTGATGTACCGATGGTCAGGGAGTTCGCAGATGTATTTCCAGAGGAGTTACCAGGGATACCTCCGGAGAGGCAGGTCGAGTTCAGGATCGACCTGGTGCCAGGTGCGGCCCCTATTGCTAAGGCGTCATACCGATTGGCACCACCAGAGATGCAGGAGTTGTCGTCGCAGCTACAGGAACTGTTGGGGAAGCAGTTCATTCGACCTAGCAGTTCTCCATGGGGAGCACCGATACTTTTCGTCCGGAAGAAGGATGGTTCGCACCGTATGTGTATCGATTACCGGGAGTTGAATAAGTTGACGGTGAAGAACCGTTACCCACTCCTAAGGATAGACGATCTTTTCGATCAGTTACAGGGCGCATCTTGGTTTCCAAGATAGACTTGACGTCTGGGTATCATCGGGTCAGGGTCAGAAAGATGGACGTGGAGAAGACCGCGTTTCGAACCCGTTATGGACATTACGAGTGCGTGGTGATGTCGTTTGGGCTCACCAACACGCCAACAGTGTTCATGGACCTGATGAATCGGGTCTGTAGACCGATGCTTGATCGCTCGGTCATAGTATTTATAGATGATATCTTGGTGTATTCCAAGACCCGAGAGCAGCATGAGGAGCATCTATGAGAGTTGTTGGGAGTTCTGAGACGGGAACGGATGTACGCCAAGTTCTCGAAGTGTGAGTTTTGGTTACGAGAGGTCCAGTTCTTCGGACATCTCGTTAACCAGGAGGGGATTTTGGTCGACCCGGCCAAAATCGAGGCGGTTATGCAGTGGGAGATTCTGAAATCTCCGTCGGATATTAAGAGCTTCCTGAGATTGGCAGGGTACTACCGGAGGTTCATACGGGATTTCTCCAAGATTGCAGTGCCCCTCACTCGTCTGACGAGGAAGGGGGTGGATTTCCGGTGGGGTCCCGAGCAGCAGAGGGCGTTTGAGACCCTCCGTCAGTGTTTGCGCGAGGCACCAGTATTGACAGTCCCGGAGGGAGTTGAGGATTTTGTGGTGTTCTGTGATGCATCCATCACAGGTTTAGGGGCAGTCCTCATGCAGAAAGGACGAGTGATAGCCTACACATCGCGGCAGCTGAAGCCGCATGAGTCGAGATACCCTACGCATGACTTGGAATTGGGGGTGGTGGTGTGCGCCCTCAAGATATGGAGACATTACCTCTATGGGGTCCGCTGTACCATTTACATGGATCACAAGAGCTTGAGACATATCATGGATCAGCTAAACCTGAACATGAGGCAGCGCAGGTGGCTGGATGTAGTCAAGGATTACGATTGTGAGATCCTTTACCACCCCGATAATGCGAATGTGGTTGCGGACGCTTTGATTCGCAAGTCAGCTGGGTCTTCCACCCCCGCTGTATGTATGAGGATAGCAGTGGATTCTCCGCTTGTGAGCTTGATCAGAGATGCCTAGGTAGAGGGCATGCGACCGGAGAATTGGAAGCTAGAGAGAATCAGGGGTGAGAATACCTGGTTCATACAGGATAGTCGGGGACTATTGACCCGATGCGGTCGGGTTTGGGTTCCGATGTCTGGTGGAGTTAGGCAGATGGTTATGGAGGAGGCTCATAAGTCTCATTTCTCTATTCACCTGGGGACCACCAAGATGTATTGAGACTTGAGTTTGTGTTACTGGTGGCCGTGCATGAAGCAAGAGATCGCTTGGTACGTCGAGGGGTGCTTGACATGTAGGATGGTCAAGGCCGAGCATCAGAGGCCGCATGGAAAGCTGCAGCCCCTAAAGATTCCCATGTGGAAATGGGAACAAATCATGATGGATTTTATTACCAAGTTGTCGAGGATGGCAAGGGGGTTTGATGCTATATGGGTCGTCGTGAATCGACTGACCAAGAGCGCTCACTTCTTGGCTATACGGGAGAGCTCATCGGCCGAGAAATTGGCCGAATTATATGTTCACGACATCGTGTCTCGCCATGGGATTCCTGTCTCCATTGTCTCTGATCGGGATGTCAGGTTTACCTCCCGCTTCTGGAAAAAGTTTCACGAGGAGCTGGGCACGCGGTTGCACTTCAGCACAGCATTCCACCCGCAGACAGACGACCAAAGCGAGCGGACTATTCAGACCCTCGAAGACATGTTGAGGGCATGTGTCATTGATTTCGAGGGGGAGTTGGGATTCTCACCTACCGCTTGCGGAGTTCACCTACAACAACAACTATCATTCTAGCCTTGGCGCCCCGCCATTCGAGCTGTTGTACGGGCGGAGATGTCGCACCCCGGTCTGTTGGGGTGAAGTTGGACACAGAGTGATGGGTAGTACGGAGGTAGTCTTGCAGACTACCGAAAAGATCCAGCAGGTTAGACAGCGTTTGCAGACCGATCAGAGTCGGCAGAAGAGTTATGCAGACAAACGCCAATCTGAGTTGGAATTTCAAGTGGGTGACATGGTACTCCTGAAGGTCTCGCCCTGGAAAGGCGTGATCCGTTTTAGGAAGAGGGGAAAATCGGGTCCCCGATATATTGGGCCGTTCAAGATCATTGCCAGGGTTGGCAAGGTGGCTTACAAGCTAGAGCTGCCGGAGAAGCTTAGTCGAATACATAGCACTTTCCACGTTTCGCAGCTGAGAAAGTGCGTCATGGATTAGGAGGTGGTGGTATCGCTGGATGATATTCGGGTCGATGAGCGCCTGAATTATGTGGAGAGGCCCATGGCCGTACTAGAGAGAAAGATGAAGATTCTAAGGAACAAGGAGATACCTTTGGTGAAGGTACAGTGGGAGCACCGGAAGGGGTCCGAATGGACGTGGGAGCCAGAGGCAGAGATGTTGGAGCATTATCCGGGACTGTTCACCGCAGCAGACTTCGAGGACGAAGTGTAGTTCAAGTGGGGGAGAATTGTAACGCCCTAATTCTTAGGTATCGATGTTATATAAGAATTTTCTTGTTTTCAAGGCTACTCGATGAGTTGGTTGCCCTACTTGTCGAGTAGCAACGGGTTGGGTCGCACGTTTAAGTGACCTACTCGCCGAGTCCAATAAGGGACTCGACGAGTAGGAGCTGGAGGATGAAACCCTAAACCTCGGGGTTTGGCACCCTATTTAAAGGATCATTGGCCTCCCCCAGCCTCCCCCTTACTGCCCCTTGTCACTCTCAAACCCTAAATTGTGTGTGTGTTCCTTTGGTATGTTCAAGCTTGGAGGGAGAACTTTGGAGAAGGAAACACTTGGGGAAACAAGGAAATCAAGGCCAGGAACTCGTGGGGAGCTAAGAGATTCATCAGTTGTCACTCTTTGGAAGGTATTAAGTTGTTCCTTTAGCTCATCCCACTTTCAACCTCCTTTAGATGAGTATTATGAAAGGCTCCCTATGTTTAAGATAAGATCTGAAGTTGTAACTTCAGATCTGGACTCCCTTTGACCTCTAGATCCATAAAGTCATCAGCTTTGCCTAGCAGGAGCCTTCTTTCAAGTGTGAGACTTCATTGCATGCTTAGTTTTTCCATTTAAGAGTCTTAAAGCCTTGCATGCACGTAAAGTTTGCAACTTTACGTGATAATCATGCCCTAGAAGCTTGGATCTGTAATTTGGAACCTTGCCATGGCTTAAAAATCATCTGCATGGATAAAGATCTGCAAGGACTCGGTGAGTTGGATGAACAACTCGGCGAGTCCGTTGAAGATGGCCTTGAACTCGATGAGTGGATGAACAACTCGGCGAGTCAGTTAAAGATTGCCTTAAACTCGACGAGTCGGCTAGGGTTTCTCCTAAAAGTCTTGGACACGTATGAACTCGGCGAGTTAAAGAGGAACTCGACGAGCCAATCAAGGATTTCACGACTTCTCGAGTTCAGGAAGGACTCGACGAGTTGGTGATCTGCACTCGACGAGTCAAGTCAACATGGACTGTTGACTTTGACTATGGACTTTGACTTGGACCCAAGCATTGACCAGTTGACTTCTGAGGGTATTCTGGTAATTTGGAGATTTATAAAAAGGGGTTAAGTATCTGTAGGTGGTGGAGTTCATGTTGGATCCGGGAGTTGAGTTTTCCAGTTCAGAAGACAGTTGCAAGGTGAGTTATCCTCACTATATCGACACGGTCTACGGCACCAAGGCCGGCCCTTATCGGATGGAAATCCGAGTAGTTGTTGTTATGTGATTGCTTTGCTATGTTTGCATCCTGGTAGTTAGGATGGTATGTGTTAGAGACCCGGCTAAGGTCGATACCCGGGATATAAGGTAATGTTATGCTAGTGACTGGTTAGATCGGAATCCAGGTTAGGATATTGATATGCTATGTGATCTGTTAGACTGTTTGTCTAGTTGAGGATTGTAGATGATTATATGTTATGTGCACATGTTTGTTGGTTTGGGGAAAGGGTTGAGGTAGGTCCTGCTGTGTGCAGTAGGCCAAGACACCCTAGGCGGACCGGGTAGACTACAGGCCCGGGCCGGGCAAATCTAGTCAGGTCGAAGGCCCAACGAGCGGTCCGGATAGGCTGAAGGCCCGAGGAGGGCGGTCCAGACGTTCCGAGGGCTCAGAGAGCGATCCAGATAGACTGAGGACCGGGATTCGGTCCAGTCAGACGGATGGCTCATTACGCATGATGTATTGTTCGCTACTATGTTTACATGATATAATACGGTTATATCCGTATGGCATTGGTATTTTAGGGGTAATTCACTAAGCTCTTGGGCTTACAGTTTCAATTCATTGTTTCAGGTACCTCAGGTGATCGCGGCAAGGTGAAGGCATGATCGTACTGCTCCTCCGACTATGTTTATGTTTCTGGGAATACTTTGATAAAAATGTATTTTGAAAACAAATTTGTAATGTTTTGATGAACTTGACATGTTTTGAAAGTTTAAATTCGTTCGAAATTTTTGGGTGTTACATTTGATTGTACTCGTATTGTTCTCCAGGGAATAATTGATGACATTAGAGTTTTGGCTTTAGACTGTTCTCACGACGTGAGACATGGGGTCTCACGACGTGAGGGTTGAATGACCCTATAACATCCCATCTCTAACAACCAAAACTTTTCATTTTATTAAGGTAAAAAATTCCCAATTTATTAATTCATTTAAGGATGTCAAAAATTCCCGTGGGGCTCCGTCCCGTTTGGGGTAAATTTTTTAAAAAAAATTGGGGGCGGGGACGGGGTCGGGGGCAAGGTGTAACATCCCGAAATTCAGGTAAAGCTATTTAACTCTTCCCTTTTGTCAAGCTGTCAAGATTAGTCCTTTGAGTGAGTTCTTGTAGCAAATGAGTACGCTGGGTGTACTGGGGAGTACGTTGCGCGTACTCATGCCCTTATTTTGGACGCGGAATTGCCTGGGTACGTTGGGCGTACCCAGGGTTACGCTGGGCGTAGCAAGCCCAGATGCAAACCCTAATATTTGTTTTGTGCACTATATAAGGGATGCTAAGGCTCATTTCTCAGCCTCCATATCAGAGAGTGAAACCCTAAGAGAGCCTCCCATCTTCCTTAGCTTGAGTGTGAGTGTTTTGGAGCTAAAAGTGCCTTGATGTGTTGGTGAAGAAGAAGGAGATGAGCTTGTGGTGGCTAGGGCTTGAAGTGCAAGTTTGGATCTGAGATCTTCAGAGGAAGGAGCTTCATCTAGAGGTATAAAGTTCAAAACTTTCCTATTTATTTGGTTTGATGTTGTATGGACCATTTCTAGGGTTAAAAGTCCCAAAGGTGGAGACTTTATGAGTGCAATGGACTCCATGGACCTAGATCTGTCCCATTTCAGTGATATTTGTGTTATAGAGCCATAAAAATCCCAACTTGGTCGTTGTTATGGGATCATGCTTAAGTTATGAGCTTTCTAGGGTTGGAAATGGAATGTTATGAGTGTCAGTGACTTGTCCAGCCATGCAAAGGCTTAAAGTCACCAACTTTATGGATTAAGAGGCTTAGAAATGGTCAAATCTAGAAGTTGGACGTGTGTCTTAACTGTTTAAGACCTCAAGAGCTTAAGAGTCTGAAACTGGGAGTTACGCGGGGCATAATCCTAGTAAGCGCGGAGTAAGGGGTCGCGTACCCCGTTTCTGTGAAGACGCCAAGTACACCCAGCGTACATGTTTGGTACGCGTAGCGTAACCCGGAGAGTTGACTTTTGTTGACTTTTAGGGTTTGGTCAACTTTAGGGTCTTTGAGCCATGAGAGGGGTAAAATGGTCTTTTACCCTTCTGAGAGTACTAAGAGAGGGAATAGTCTAGCCTTGAGAGATGTATTGATTAAGAGTTTTTATTTCATATGATTAGGCGGAGGCTAGACCAGATTTTTACAGAGTTCGAGATTACCGAGTTACCCGAGGTGAGTCTTCTCACTATACTTTACCTAGAGTGGAAATTAGAGTTATGTGACAGAGTATTTGTATGTTTTTTCATGATGAGATTTCTATGTGATTCATGTTATGTATGTTACAGAGTTACAGAGTTAGGATCGGAAGGTCCACAGAGTTAGGGCCAGAGGGTCCACAGAGTTATGGGACTGGAGGGTCCCACTAAGACACATTGACTAGAGGGTCAAACAGATTTATAGCCTCGAGTGGCTAATATGTGTAGTGTGTGGTATTTTGGGGAACTCACTAAGCATTTATGCTTACAGTGTTGTGTTATGTGTTTCAGGTACCAGTGAGGATCGCGGGAAGGCGCCGGCTTGATCAGTACACACACAAGGAGTTTTTAGATATTATGATTTTGGGATGTGATGTTATGGATTGTTATGTGATACAATGATATTTTTATAACAATTATGAATGAAAGTGTGTTTTTAAAATGTGAAAAATTATTTGAAAATTTGGGTGTTACACAAGGTTAACCCCCGTTTTAATTTCGGGGGCGGGGATAGGCAATCCCGTCCCGAAACCCCCATGGGGACCCCGTTAATAAATTACACATATTAATTATATAAATATAATAAACTATAACATGATTTTGAGCTTTCAAAATTCATTTATAAAAATAAAAATAAAAATAAAAATAAAAATAAAAAAAACATGTTTTTAAATTGTTAGTATAATGTTTTTATGATGTCATAACTTTTTTATTTTTAACATGTAAAATTCTACTATAAATAATTATTTGTTACCTAAAAAATAGTTTCTTTTAGCGTAAACAACAACTTCTTTTAGCCAAAAAAAGGCAGCCTAAAATCAATCGGGGGCGGGGGTAATAAAGGGGATTCAGGGCGGGGGTATGAAGGCTGAACATTTCGGAGGCGGGGGCGGGGGCGGGAACTAGGAAATTTGGGGGGCGGGGCGGGGGATGCACTCCCCGTCCCGTTTGCCCTCGTTGACATCCCTAAATCCATTATTTAAGAAAATCATTTATTTCAAATTTCATTTATTAAAAATCAGAGTATTGTAGAAAACGCGAAATCTACTATGTTGCTGATGAGTGTGTACAGTCCCGCCTTCGCCTTCCCCCAATCACCGATGATACCTGAAACCATAAACAGTTGGGTAAAACTACAGCTTAGTGGGTTTCCCCCAAAATACCACCACATAAACATAATAACAAACAGCATGCATATAGAGCCTTCAGCTTGACTGGAACGCCGCATTCGCCTACAAACTATCTAGAACGCTCACAAAACCTTCAGCATGACTGGAATGTCGCACCAGCCTACAGACTATCTGGAACGCTCACAGAACCTTCAGCATGAATAGAACGTCACACCGGTCTACAGACTATCTGGAACACTCATAGAACCTTCAACATGATTGGAACACCTCACCGAGCCTTCAACCTATCTGTACCGTTCTATGGCCTTTGGCCTGACTATTACGCCTCTCAGGCCTACAGTTTATCCATGACGCCCTGGGTCTCCTTAGCCTTCAGTCTACACTATTCCACCTCAACTCACCACCACCACATGTCGACATGCAAACAAACAAGGATCAAGCAGACATATAAAATAGGCAAACATCAATTATACAGCTCACTCCCATGAACTAATCCTCTCACAATACACAGTCTTACTACTAGCTAACCTCCATGAAATGCATAACCATAAGTAGCCAGAGCTAAGATAGTCATCCGAACAGATGACCCTACTCTAGAGCCACGACCAAACGAGGAACGGGCAAGAGAGCCTAGACCAAGAGTTCTCAGGTTATCCTACATAACTATAAACAGTCCCTAGGGCACTCCACCCGATGATAACTAGCAAGTACAAATAACATACCAATCCGACAGTACAATAAATCATAGCCACATCCTACATACCAGGATGCCGATCTATCAGATCACTACCACATAACAACGTACTTAATATCGGAATATAGATCTAGCAGATCACTACAACATAGCAGCATACTCGACACTAGAATACAGATGCAACATATCACTACAGCCTATCAGGATACTCGATACCAGAACACAGATCCAACAAATCACTATAGCCTATCAGCATACTCGATACCAGAATACAGATCACTACAACCTATCAGCATACTCGATACCAAAATACAGATCAGACAGATCACTACAGCCTATCAGCATACTTGATACCAGAATACAGATCTAACATATCACTACAGCACAGTTTCATACTAAGTGGCAACAATCTAAGAAATGTTTGGCCGTACATAATCAGAGGTGAGATAACCACCCGGGAAGATGATCCTACCCTAGAACCACAACCAAACGAGGAACAGGTAAGATAACCTAGATCAAGAGTCCTCAGTCTATCATACGTGACCATACACAGTCCTTATGGCATCCATCTACTAAAAAATAACCAAAGACTAGTGGGTCAGCGTTGTTGCCTTCGACCCATGGTACAATGAGGCGAAACCTACCTGAATCGAAGATCTATGAACACTACGATACGACCCCTTTTTAGCACTACTTGCTCCCGCGAATCCACTAACACCAGAACCAAATAGAATCTCAATCAATAGCCCAAAATCCTCAAGTTTGATCTAAAGTCCAACTTGGTCAAAAGTCAACGGTCAACGGGCAATGAAAGTCAACGGCTAGCAAGCCCTCACGATGTGACCATCTATGGCCCACTTCGTGAGCCACTACAGGACAAGATAATCGATTCATGCAACCCTCACGACGTTACATGCATCTTCCTCACGTCGTGAGATCCGTCTATACGCCATTTTTATCCAAAAACATGTTAATCCGTTAAGCCACCAATCCATCTTTTCCATGAGGCTTCCTAACACTCATAGGGTCATAAAAATCGATGTTTCAAGGTCTTGTATGTCCGATACAAGACATGAACTCAAAATGGGTCATTCATGGAGAAAAAGAGGATAAATTTTCATGCATGAACTCCAACATCATTCAAACTTCAGATCTATGACATATAAGCATCTAAGGACCCTAAGGACCTATAAATTTGTTAACTTTATGGAGTCCTAACACTCCAACTCTTAAGATCTTTGATGAATATATATTAAATCTTAGATATAGCAACAAGGAAACATAAAGCTTGGATCTTGATTACTCACATTCGTCCAGAAGTGTAGCTAAAGGTTGCAAATGAAGCTTCCAAGCTGCAACTATGCTTCCATGGTGATCTATTCCTCTTCAAACCATCAAAACTCCACCAAAAGCTCAAGAAACACAAAGAGAGGTTAGGGTTAGGGTTTTACTGAGTTTAGAGATGAAGAAGGCTGGTATGGAACCCTAAAATGAAGTTTATGGGGTTTAAATATCATGGAAACCCTAAAAGATTGTGGGCTTAGGCTGCAGCGAACCTCACACCGTGAGCTCTTAAAGCTCACATCGTAATCTCAGTTTTAAATCAAAATCTTTATTGATTCATCCTTACGTCGTAACCCTTCAATGGTCACGTCGTGAGACCTGGTTTTACCCAAAAAACAGGCCTTTGACTCCTTGAAGCCCAAATTCGATCCAATCTGGAAATAGGGTGTTACAAACCTTGTTTTCAGATTAGCTTCTTAGAGCTCACGACATAAGAGGAGACTTCTCACGACGTGAGGTCAGCTCCGGTGACTTTTTATGTCCGAGTTGACTAAGTTGAGTCAGGATGTGTTGGAATCGGACCGAGTGAGATCTCACGACGTGAGCAAGGACTGGTCATTATGTGAGGATGGATAAGTTGACATAGGATTGTTGACTTTGACTTTTGGTCAAATTTTGGTTTTAAAAGGTTAACTAATGGTTTACCTTATGTGGATTGACAGGGGGTGTTAAGCACCCATCATTTGACAGGAAAGCAATTAGCAATGGTCGACACGATTTTGAGCTGAGTGTTATCCGTCTTTGTGATGCAGGTGAGTTTGCTCACTATATTGTAGGACACTAGGAATGTATGTGATTGTAGTCTTTATGACTCATGGTGTATGTATGTATGCATATGTGCATGTTTGCTATATGTATATGAGGTGAAATAGACCCAGGGGTGAAATAGACTCGATATAGCCTTATGATAACATATGAGTTGAAATAGACTCGGGGGTAAAATAGACCTGGTACGGCCTTGGGCCGACACATGAGTTGCAATAGACTCGGGGGTGAAATAGACCCGACAAATCCTTAAGCTGGCAGATATGTATGGTATGCGGTATATTGGGGAACTCATTAAGCTTCATGCTTACGGTTTATGTTTAAAATGTTTTTCAGGTACTCCTGGTTCGAGAGGGAAGGGGTCGACTTGATCGCAGCGCATCCACCCATGTTTCCGCACTATATGATTTTGAGAAATTGTACTCTAATAACTATTTTTATTTTGTTATACTTTTGAATGATTGAAATGATTTGATGTTTATGGTTGAACTAAAATGAAATTTTTACCTTATAAATTTTGGGACGTTACGTTCCCCCTTAGTTTAATTGTAGTTAGTTAATTTTATTACACTTGTTTTATTGGATTGCATTGGTGATGATTTGGATAGAGAAGACCATCAAAGGCACTTGATGTCTTTTCGTATGATATGTGTTACTATGTGCCCTGGACATGTGACATTGGATGATTTCAAGTTAACCGCCTTTCTACTCACCTTGGAAGATAAAGCTAGATAGTGGTTATTCAACTTACCACCATCATCTATTCATACATGGGAAGGGTTACTCAAAGCCTCCAATAGAAATTTATATTCCACCTCTCGAATATTAAGTCAAAGGAGTGACATGTTAGGGATTCGTCCAGGGGAGAATGAGACTTTTCATGATTTTTGGGAGCGATTCAACAACTTGTGTACAAGTTGTCCTTAACACAATATACCTGGACAATTACTTCTTCAACAATTTTATGAGGGTATGAATGAGAAAGATTAGAGGACGATTGATGTTTCAAGTGGTGGTGACATATTTACAAGACACCTCAAGAAATAAGATCACTTTTTGGTACCATTTCTCAAAATCAAAGAAAATTTAGGCCTCAAAATGACATGAAGAGAAGTTCCCCACAAGTTGTTGGTGAAGTTAGCAACACCCAACATTTGGAATCAAAACTCTTAGATTTGACTAATGTGTTGAGTCAAATGGTGGTGGGAAGTGGTCAACAATTGATGATTTACGGATTATGGTTTATGGTTTACCCATTGAGGCTCTATATTCATTCCTCCTAGACCATGATACCATGAATTACGTTTTTCCATCTCTTTTGTCGCCTTCGATCCCATATTGTACATTATCATTTTGCGCTAAGTCCATATTTACAATATGATCAATATCTTTCTACTCCTTCATGGAATTAATATACAACTCCATGCCAGCCCTAATTGCAATACCTGCATAATTAGGTATTGATCTTACTAAGATTCTTTTGAATATCATTTCTTTCTCATATTCTACCTTTTTCGTTCCAAATACCAAGCATCCAAATTACCTTTTAAGGAATTGGAGTTTTTACTTAAAAAGTCTAACATATCATTATATGGATTTTCTATTTGTTTGATTCTATGAGTTTTTAACCACCTCTTTGAACCCATCCAGGAAGAACCAAGAGTGAAAACTTATAAAAGGAGTTGGATCATAATTGGTATCCAAGTCCTTTAAAAGAAACAAATTGTGGTTCCATTGACGGCCTTGGAGTGTGTGAGACAGTTGTATGGGGCCTCTAATTGAAAATTCTCTTTAATATTATATTAATAAATAATTAGAAAACAAACTTAAAGATACATCAATTAAAACATATTTGCATTCCATTAATCTTCTTCATATTTTATTGACAATAAAAACTAGGTTTCTTAAGTATATCATTATTATCATTATAACTAGAAAAGAGTCCCCGACGTTGTCGGGGTCGGAAGGTATTGCTTTGTAAAGTAAAGTAGCATGCTGAATTGCATTGAGATAATCTAGTAAAGGAAGATAAACAATGTCATCTAATTACATAAGTAAAAAAAATCTAAATTATTATTTCTTGCAACAAATGAGGAAAATAAAGAAATTGTCTCACAAATTGAACTTTATTGCCATGTATGGTAGCGGCCGGAAAACCAATCCGGAAAATATAGACCGTTGTTTTTGTCCGTTAATGTAAGGGTAATTTGGTCTTTTAAGGTAGTAGAGACTGAATTTGTGACAACGGGTAAACCATATGGACCATTTATGTAATTTTGGCGGTGGTGGTGATGACAATTGGTGAGTGGCTTTATGGTATTGGGTGGGTATTTTCTAATAAATAAAACATTAATTTAAAACCAAAAAGAGAAATATAAATTAATAAAAACAAATCGGATTAGGAGTAAAAGAGTGATTTCGGTTTCCATCATTGTCCTCAATGTGTTAAATCTGGTAAACCACAGGGACGAATCGTATAATTTTGTCTAACAATAATAATAATAATAATGAGGGACCATTTTTGTCAAAAGACTAAATACTAATAATATGTAATAAAATGCGAGGGTTATGAAAATTCAAACGAAAGTGAAAGGGTTGTTTATGAACAAAAGCATAAAGGTGAAGGGTCAATGTTGTAAGTAGTTTTTTAAAACCAACATAAGTTGGAGGACCAAAAGTGACAAAAAAAAAAGAACAAACATACATAACCTTAGGGACCAATTTTGTCAAACACTTAGGAAATTTACTATTCCTAACTTTCATATATATATATATATATATATATATATATATATATATATATATATATATATATATATATATATATATATATATATATATATTAATTTAGATACCAATATTAAAAATTTACATATCCATTAAACTAAAGTTTCACCCTCAAAAATCATCCAAGATTCAATATATTATGTACATGATCATGCAATTTTTTTTATATTGGTATATAAATTCTAATTAATAATAATATATTTAACAAACCTATTTTTTATTGTTAATAAAATATAAAGAAGAGTAGTGGGATGCAAATATGTTTTAATAGATGTATCCTTAATTTTGTTTATTAATTATTTGGTAATATAATATCGAATGAAATTTTTAGTCGGGCCCTTTATGATTAGCGGCCCCATGCAACTGCATCTCCTGCACAACCCAAGTAACGACTGCACAATGTTCAATGTATATAGCATTAAAGCTACTCTGATGGCAACATTAATCTTTAGTATGGGCTGATGTTCAAGTGCCGACTTCCAACGGCACGATTAGGCGAAGACGCAATCCACCTTAATTTGATGCATTATATGTAAAGGCCCGATTAGGCTAAGATAACATGTACCGAAAAAGAGAGATGTACAAATGAATTAATCCCATAGAGCATTAAGAAAACTGATGATATTTTGCTTTAAATTTGCATATAGTTAATAAGATAATGTCTTCTTTTTCTTTAATCATGCTTCGATTTGTCCTAAAACCTGACTCTACATATTAAAGCGGGGTGAGTTATTTAAGAACCACATCAAAGTATTTGTCCTAGCTAAAATTTATTTAAGAGCCACAATATATAGAGTATTAAAATCAGATGACACCGAAAACTTTAGGCTAAAAGCTTTTATTATAAGATTAAATTAAATATGGCAGGTGTTCAAGGGTGTGGGGTTGGCAAAGAATGTGACGTAATAGGCACCCCAAAAAGAATATCAGTTGATAAACAGTGAAGGGCGGAGATCCACACATTATTCAACTATTTACAAGTCGCATCCCCACCACCACTATCTTTTTTCTTCTATGCATCCTTCAACTATATATGCATAGATGCATAAATAGTTTACCCATAATCCTCCAATTGCTTTTGTTGTAAGCTACACTAGATCTTAATTTGCTATATAAAGAATTTTATACGATTAGATTAATGATTAATCCGACGAAAAGTTGATTAGGAGGGGTTTCCATTTTATAAACATATTTATAGCTAGCGTAAATAACAATTTGCGTCCTTTACAGTATGTCAAAAGTCATGGTTTTCTTTCGTCCAAATATTTGATTTGTCGCATATATATTATTATTACTAATAAGCAGTTTCATTTCATGTCTATTTCCTTGCTTGGATAACTTATTTTGCCTTCATCTTCATCTTCTTCAACTATAAATTAATTAACTCTAAAATCTACTCGATTCATGCATCTTGTTGATCTTAAACCTTAAAAATCAAACCGAATTTAATCAAAGTTAATCCAAAAATCAAACCAATTAAGATCAAAATCAAAAGTAAGACAGAATCAAACTCAATTACCATAAGTAAAAACCAAATGTTATTTTAATTTTAGGTTTGATTCAAACTCCTTTCCAAACATGGGTTTTTTAGGTTTGACTCCGGACTCCATATCCAGCATTTTACTACATCAAGTGACGTGGTAAAAATTAGAAGGGGCTTTGTTATATGAGGCTAGCCCTCATTCTTTTCATGTTACTTATGTTATCCTCTATAGTTTTGCTTGCTCATCTGCTAGAAAAACAACATAGATATATTTCCATGCATGCATATAATCCTGCTGCTCCACCTATTCGCTAAATTTGCAGAATAGCTATATAGATACATAAAAATCTTTTTAACTGCATTAGAATGTCATCTTAAAAATCATTCAATTTCATAAAGTTCAATGGACTGTCACATCATCTTTTTACAATCCATACAACTCTACCATTTTTTCCTATAATGAACTCTACAAAGTTCAATAAAATATTACAAAATTTAATTTATAATTAATATTTAAGAATTACAACTTTTATTTTTCCCATTAAATAGATCTTATCTTGTATAAAGTTTAAATATTTGTAAACCTATGTAATCCTTATCTATAACTTATGTACCGATATATTATATATATACATGAATAAACAGCAGCCACAAAGTGTGGAAAATATTAATTAACATGGTATCAGCCTAGTTAACCTAATCTTGTCGATTACCCCCTCCTTTTTTTTCCATCGATTCTTATTTTGCTATGGCTTCTTCGTTTTGACATAATGTCTCTCTCAACAATTCTTCACCTTCTTACTATTAAGCTATCATCATCCAACTACCTGTTGGGAAAATTAGGGTTTGTGGTGGAGATCTGGATACCAGCTTGGATCGTGATATCACTTTCCGAACTGATATTTCTACCCTATGTCTGGGTTACAAGAAATTCAGCCTAGGATAATCCAAGCGGGCACCTACGTTTCTAGGCACAGAAAACGTAAGCTATTATGCTAGAGGGTTATGTGAATGTGTGATGGAAAAACGAGAGCTAAAGAATATTCGTCTTCTGGAAAGGAAGAGTTGTTTATATACTAAACACGATTAAGGTTTCATTAGGGTTGGGTCGTCATTACTTGCTTTGGAAGCAAGTAATATTAATCTGGATTAGGGTTACCAAAAACTAACGAGTTTCGTTAGTTTTACCATAATCACACTCAAGAATATTCGTCATTTCAGCGGGACCCCAGCTAGGGGCTCTGCCCCTTGGACCCCGCTAGGGGTGCTACCCCTAGACCCCGCCAAAGGGGCGCTGCTCCTTTGAAAACCCCGGACCCGGGGGCGCTGCCCCCGGACCCCTGACTAGTCGTCGAACCGGCTTCTGACTCGATCTTATATATGTGTGCACTCCGCACAACTCCGTAGATGTATTAGAGTACAAATCATGAAGCCCCTTAGCTCACATGTTAGTTCCAGTTACTTAAAATGACATGGTGACACTAAAATCACCAACACTACCTTCTCTGGAAAAAATCAAATCCAACCGCTTCTTTCATATCAAAATCTCCTGGGACATATTGATGGGTCTTCTGTCGCTCCTCCTGTCACCATTACAGTTGAAGGTAAAACTACTCTCAATCTTGTTTATACAGCTTGGAAAGAGGTTGATCAAAGGGCACTTCTTATTCTCCAATCCTCATTATCTGAGGAAGCTATGGCCGAAACCCTTGGCCTGGTTACAGCCCACGAAATCTGGAAAGCATTGGAACAAGCTTATAGCCATGACTCACGTGAG
This sequence comes from Lactuca sativa, assembly GCF_002870075.4. Lineage (NCBI taxonomy): Eukaryota > Viridiplantae > Streptophyta > Magnoliopsida > Asterales > Asteraceae > Lactuca > Lactuca sativa. Next base: position 11,890,860 of record NC_056623.2, read on the forward strand.
AGGCTCACTACAAGGATCGTACACTATGCAGACGACAATTTTGAACTTTTTCCAGACGGCTTGTCGTCTCTAAAGCCTATACCAACATATGTGGTATGTAAAAAGTCGTCGGTATAGGTCCGTCGGTAAAAATCGAAAATGTCGTCAGTACAGGAGTCATCGGTATAGCATAGTCAGTCCAGACGACATGTCGTCTACAAAGGGTCGTCGGACCCTATAGAGACGACTTGTCGTCGGTAAAAGTGTGACCCTATAGAGACGACTTGTCGTTTGGACAAGTGTGAGCTATAGAGACGACTTGTCGTTTGGACGAGCTATAGAGACGACTTGTCGTTTAGAAAAGTTGATCAATACAGACGACATGTCGTTTGGAATGTGAAAACCGTTTTTACGGTTGGAAAGCTATACCGACGACATGTCGTCTCTATAGCCTTTTATTTATTTTTTTAATATTTTCCACAGGTTTTGTTATATATACCATCTAAAACAAATCCAAAAGGGATATTTGCATAATAATATAAACATAAGATAACATACCATTAAAATTCAAAAACACTTAATAAACATAACATAGCATTCAAATTCTACTACATAACAAAAAAAGCAAGTTTTTAACAAACATTGTTGTCATTACCATTCTAGTTCTCCTCCTCATCATCATCACCACCATCATCAACATCATCAAACAAAATAACAAAAAAAAACATGTTTTTAACAAACATTGTTGTCATTACCATTCTAGTTCTCCTCCTTCTCCCCATCATCATCATCATCCTCCGCGAGTTCATTTGATGTTTCGGGGTTATTTTATGGAAACATATTGGGATTAAACTGGAATTATGGCATTGGTTGTGGTTGGAAGTTTAGAATGAAAGACACGGAAGTCTTATTAAACATTTGGTTCATTTGTAGCATTTGTTATTGCATGATTTGAATTTGTTGGGATAATACAGCAACTTGGGGATTATTTGAAGATTGGGATGTGGAAGCTTCGGAACGTTTGGTATGTTTATTTGGAAATAAATTATTGTTGATGCTTGGTTTCCTTCCAATTCCACAAATATGCCCACGTCTCTCACCGAGGGCACGAGCGAGACATTGTTCTTCATTTAACTTTTCATTCTTCCCGAGCTGTGATTGCATCAACATTCTCTCTCGTTGAATGTTTTCCTAAAATAAAGAAAACAATAAAAATACATTAATTAAAAAAAATAACTAAATTTATACACTAAAATAATAATAATATACCTTAAACTAACTATAATAATAATAATAACATATTTATCAAACAACTTATTAACTTTGTTTATTACTTACCCAAACTACTTCTGTTTGCGGTGTACACCAACCTCGACTTTTTTTAAATCGCATCAGTCTCCAACCGTCGATATGTTGCGGGTCTTGTTCTTTTTCTCTCTATAATAAGCCAAAAACAATTAATATATTTATATAAGTGTTAATAAAAATTTTATAAAATACACATAAATTTAATTACCACCTCACGTCGTTTGTCTGCATATGTTCTACTTCCATGAGAACTCGTAAATTGAAGTTTGGACCTGCTTTCTTTACCTTCTTCGCACTGCTTCCTATAACCCTCATCCAAAAAAAGAAGATCGATCATGTTATCCCAAGCTACGTCGTCCATATCATTCGGTGGACATTGTCTTGCACCTTCTACATCATTATATCCACCAACCCTATCAAAATACTTTTTCATGTCATGTTTGTGTTGTTTATAAGCTCGTTGGCAGTCGCTTTGTACGGTCGCTCGAACGGCTTCCCATAGATCCGTACCCCGATACATATAAAGATTAAAATATGTCTGCCATAAAAAAACAAATTTAATTAGTAATAAAAATATTTAAAAAGTATAAAAATTTTCACATAGAAAATGTATTTTGTACTTACTTCAATCTCAAGATACATAGATTCATAGTAATGGAAAGGAACACGTGTAACGGCATAAATTTTCAAAACGATTTTTCATTTTTTTTATTAACATAAATATCATTTAACATTCTCTAATATCTTGTTTAACAATTGTCATCAATAAAACATTTCCCAAGATCACAAATAAAATCATCTATCTGTGTGTACGAATCATGTCGGCGCCTTCCCGCAATCGTCACTAGTACCTGAAACACATAACACATAACATCGTAAGCATAAATGTTTAGTGAGTTCCCCAAAACACTACATACAAGACATATTAGCCACTCGAGGCTATAACTCTGTATGACCCTCTGGTCAAGGTGTCTCAGTGAGACCCTTCAGTCCCATAACTCTATGGACCCTCTGGTCATAACTCTGTGGACCTTTCGGTCCTAACTCTGTAAAGTCTGAATCACACATAGCACAGAATCACATAAATACCACATCATATAATAGCATACAACATACTCTGTCACATAACTCTAAATACCACTCTAGGTAAAGTATAGTGAGAAGACTCACCTCGGGTAACTCGGTAAATCTCGAACTTGGTAACACTGGTCTAGCCTCCGCCTAATCACATGGAACAATTACTCTAATCAATACAACTCTCAAGGCTAGACTAAACCCTCTCTAAGTTCTCTCAGAAAGGTAAAAGACCATTTTACCCCTCTTATGGTTCAAAGATCCAACCATTAACTAACCCTAAAAGTCAACCAAAAGTCAACCCTCCAGGTTACGCTGCGCGTACCTAAACTGTACGATGGGCGTACCCAACAACTCACAGAATCGGGGTACGCGGGCCCCTACGTTGCGCGTACTGGGATTACGCCCCGTGTAACTCCCAATTTCATGTTCTTTTGATTTTTGGGTCTTAAACGGTTAAGACACTCGTCCAACTTTCAGATCTGACTGTCCCTAAGCCTCTTGTTCCATAAAGTCGGAACCTTTAAGCCTTTGCATGTCTGTAAAGGTCACTAATCACTCTAACACCTTTCCTCTTTCCTCATAAAGCCTTTGCATGTCTGTAGTAGATCTAAGCTTATGGAGACCTTTTGCTCATAAAGTCTCCACCTTGGGACCAAAAACCCTAAAAATTGGTCCATGAAGCACACCACAATAATAACAAGGAAAGTTCTGAGCTTTTTACCTCCAAGTAAAGCTCCTCCCTCTGTAGAACTCAGATCTAATCTTGCACTCCAACTTCTATCCTTCACAAGAACCTCCTTTTCTTCTTCACTAAGGTAGTGTTTGTTTTTTGTCTGTAGATATGTGCGGCCTCTTCTGTCTGCGCCGCGCAGACCACACGTAAACATAAGCCTTCGCAGACTGTTTGTTTTTTTGAAGACTGCAGACCTAAAAATGTATGTGCGCCCTCTTCTTGGTGTAGATGTAGACCAGAATCTTCTAACATCTTCAGACATCTTCTAGCCTAAAAAACATGTATATCTTTATTTTCTTTTTTAAGTTTTTTTTTAATTTATATTTTTTCCAACTTTATTAATGATAAACATTTTGAAAAAAAATTACAAAACTTAAAAAAAAACGTTCGACGATACAAACATGATATTTTTAACAAAGTTATAAATAAAGATTTAATATAATAATAGTCGTTGAAGTTGTTTATATAAATATGAAAAAATCATAATATATTCTTATATTTTTTTCACAAATTTTGTTAAACATTATTTAACACAGTATCATCAATTTCTCGAGAAAATATTTATGGTACGTTTTTAATGGATTTAATTGAAAAAATCGAAGTTTATTTTCATCGATTTATGTATCAAATTCTTTGATCACTAATTATAATGTTTATTTATAACTTTGCAACCAAAGTTGTTGGTTTTTATCAAATATATACGTTAATTCATACCATTTTTATTTTTATTTTTTAAATAATAATACATAAAAGTTGATCTAGATCCATTAATTATTTATAATAAAGTCATAAAAATATTAAAAAATCACTTTGGAGTTTAAAAAAATCAGTTAATTTAGATTTCAGTTTATTTTAGTAGTCCGCATATGTTAGAAAAACAAACAGTCTTCTTTTTTCAGACTGCAGACGTTTGATCCACCTCTTCTACTGCAGAGGTCTAAAGATGTGGTCCGCAGACTGCAGACATTTTGTCTTCGAAAAAACAAACAGCACCTAACACACAAAGGCACTTTTAGCTCAAAAACACCCACACACAAGCTTAGAACTAAGGTTGGCTCTCTTTTAGGGTTTCACTCTCTCAAATGGTGACTGAGGATAAGGCCATAGCTTTCTTTATATAGGGCTCAAGTCTCATTTAGAGTTTTGAGTCTGGACCCGCTACGTCCAGCGTACCGGGTGGAGTCCACGTCCAAAACACGCCCTTGAGTACGCGAAGCGTACTCTTTAGTACGCCCAGTGTACTCATTTGCCTTGGTTCGCTTTTAAGGGCTAAACAAGACAACTTAGAAGGAAGGAAGGGTTAAACGGATATACCTGAATCTCGGGATGTTACAACACGTCTCCAAGTCCTATAATGGAGTGGTACATGATTTGCCACAAAGTTTGAGATAAACCTTGTCAACATTTTGCCATTTGTATTTATCAATCTATAGGTCCTCCCGTTGCTATCAATTTCCACAGGTAAAGATTGACCGTTGTGATTGAACTTTTTCCGCATATTTAAGCATCTTCCTTTTCCACGCCGACGCATCGGGTTTGCTACATTGACACATAGAACTAAAAATTTAGAAAATTAGTACTTTTAAAATATATCCAATATATTTAAGAATTTCATGTAACTTACAAGATTGACAACCCGCCGATATCTTGTCTGCATACTCATGTGGAGGTCGTTCCCCGCCATCTCCTTCATACCCCCTCGCAACATATGTAGTCATCTGTTTAACAAATATTAGAAAATATACTAAACATACCTTAAATAAATAATAAACAATTTTCAGCAATCAAAATGTATAACAACTGTAACATACCATCAATCAGAATCATCACTAGAACAATATACATGTACAACATCATCATTAATAAATTCGTCATCGTCATTGAAATCGTCATCATTATCTGAAGAGTACGTATCACCACCATCGTCGTCATCATTAAAGAAACTAGCATCGTTTATAGTAGGAGCCACACTTGATTCACCGCCGTTATCATAATCTAAAAAGTATATATCATCACCGTCAACAGAGTATGTATCATCATCATCATCACCTAAATCGACAGCCAAGGGAAAATCATTTGATCGAGTGTCATTCACCACATCTATCTCATTAACACCGATACTTTGATGATCCCAAAGTTTTTGATGATGAACATCTTCCATAACTCTCCGGTTATTGTTTCGAGTAGGATCTTGGAGATAAAACACTTGTTTAGCTTGAATCGCTAAGATGTATTGTTGATCGTCATACCATGTTTTACCGACATACCATTCATGACTGGTATCGCTAACAACCATATTCTTTTTACTAATTAAACGTTCATTACCTAATGACGCATTGAACCATTTACCGTTTAATTTGATTTTATCAATTAACAAAAGTATCATAATTTTGTTAATTATAACATCATACTTTTGTTTATTTTCTATTATAGCATCGTATTTTTAATATTATATTACATAATATTTTGGTTTAAAAAATTTACAGTTTAATTTGATTTTATAATTAATTTTATTATATTTTAATATTAATATTAATTTGATTTTAAAACTAATTTAATTTGATTTTATAATTAATTTGATTTTGTTTTAAAATTAATATTAATTTGATTTTGAAGTTAATTTAATTTGATTTTACAATTAATTTAATATTTTATTTTTATTGATTTTTTTTAATTAATTCAACTTTACTTTATAATTAATTTAAAATTACTAAAAGTACGTTGTTATTAATAACCTAATTAAGCTAAAGTCGTAATCACCAACATTAAGTCACTAACAAATTTAAGCACTTTACAATACAAACAATAGCATCTAAATACAAAAACTATAACTTATCAATTAAAAAAAGTATCATATAATCATACATGTATACAATACATTCAATTCTAATTTTCATTTCATTTTAGGCACACAAAATGTAACATCCCGAAAATTCAGAAGTATTGTTCAAGGGCTAAAGTGTAAATTAAGGAGGGGACACGACGAGTAGGTATTCCGACTCGCCGAGTCAGAGCGGGATTTGGTCACGGGTTAAGTGACCAACTCGCCGAGTCAGTAGCTGGGACTCGACAAGTTGATGCTGAAAGGAGAAAACCCTAATCACGGGGGTTGTGCCCTATATAAAGAACATATCATCCCTTCTTCAGCCTCCTTACCACCCTTGAGAGCCTGAAAACCCTAGAAATCGAGTGGAACTCCATTGATAGTGAAATTGGAGCTTTGGGAAAGGAAATCTTGAAAAGGGAACTTGAAGACTAAGGGATTACAGCAAGGGAGTGGTATAGATTCGAGGTCTACTTCAGTGGGAGCTTGCATTGGAGGTAATAAATCTGTTCTTGAGCTTTTGTGCATCTAGATCTATCAATTGTGGGGTTTTTAGGGCATAAATGAGTTCCATCTCGGGTTTGGTGTAAGATCTAAGGTTGCTACCTCAAATCTAGGCTTGTAATGACCTAAGGAGCCATAAAGTCTATGTTCAAGAGATGTAGGTGAAGTTCTTTTGTCCCAAACCTTAGCCCAAGAGTGTATTATGCTTAGATCTCTTTGGATTCACGTAAAGTTTTCCACTTTACGTGATGGATGGGTTGTAGGGGAGTGGATCTATGGTTTGGAGCCCCTGCATAGCTTGGAAAGCCACTGTATGGATTAAGCACTAGAGGTACTCGGCGAGTCACATGGGTGAACTCGGCGAGTTGGATGAAGATAGACAGGAACTCGACGAGTTGGAAGAACAACTCGGCGAGTATGTTGAATGTTGCCTTGGACTCGGCGAGTCTGGTCGTGGAGTCCTAACCTTTTTAGTTGAGCTGTGAATCGGTGAGTCGAGGGATGACTCGGTGAGTTGAGCGAGAAAGGACTTAGAGTTTGTTGGACTCGGCGAGTCTTGGGGCGACTCGACGAGTTGAGTCGTGGACTGGGAGTTCTGAGTATAGGGACTCGACGAGTCAGCTGGTTGACTCGGCGAGTAGAGTCAGTCTGGAAGGTTGACTTTGACCAAGAGTTAACCACTTGACCTCCGGGGGTATTTTGGTAAATATTGGTACTTATTGAGCTCAGTCTTTTGGTATTAATCAGTGGTGAAGTTCATGTCGGAGGTTGGAGCAGCGTGATCTTATCTTTTCGGTCGTCAGTGGCAAGGTGAGTTATCCTCACTATATCAACAGGGTCTACGGCACCAAGGCTAGCCCTTTATCGAATTGTAATCCGGGTATTGTTGTTATGTTATTGCTTTGCTATGTTTGCATCCTGGTAGTTAGGATGGTATACGTTAGAGACTTGGTTAAGGTCGGTATCCTGTAGACTCAGAGAGAGGACCAAGTGGATTGAAGGCCCGGTGCAGGCGGACCAATCACACTGTAGCCTCGATGTATATGGCTAGATTCGGAGGGTGGACCAGGTGGACTGAAGGCCCGATACGGCGGACCAGTCACACAGTAGACCCGAAGTGCATGGTTGTTATGTGTTCTGTTGTGATATGACATGTTATGTGTATGGTATATGTGGTTGGTATTTTGGGGGTATCTTACTAAGCTTTTGGGCTTACGGTTGTGGTTTAAGTGTTTCAGGTACTTCAGGAGACCGTGGCAAGACAAAGGCGTGATTGTACCGCTCCTCATGTTTATGTCTTATGATATGGTTCTGGGAAGACTCTGATAATAATTGTATTGAAAACCTTTTTGTAATAACTTAACAAAACTGGTTTGTTTTGAAAAGTTTAAATTGGTTGGATTTTTTAGAGCGTTACAAGTTGGTATCAGAGCCTTGGTTTGAGTGAATTGGAGGAACATTCGTGTGAATCCAGTCTCAAATCAAGGAGAGTTTTCAAAAAGATAATTTAAAATGGTTTTCAAAATAAGTAAAGGAGGACGCAGAGGTACGATCAGTCGGAGCCAGTAAGTAACCCCAAAATACCATACAAGTTATTTGTTTATGAGATATGATAGAACAGCATGCTAGTACTAGGCTAGGGATCTTCAGTAATTACATGATAGAGTTGCCTAATTTATGATGCCTACTAGCCTAGGGTTTCTTTCTGTATGAGATTTCCAGTGTTCCTCTAGGAGTGAGGGTTGAGTGCTCGTTATGCATGTTCATCACTAGGGTGTTGTGATGATACTTGATATAAATATGGGTATGTGTGGAAGGTAGTATGGGCCCGTACTATTGAAAGCACAGGACCCATACGCGTATCAAGGAAGTCACAACCCCTAGGGCTGGGTTGGGAGTTGGTTCTCGGGTTAGTGAGTAGCATCTGATGTTTTGCAGTAATTTCAGTATGGTGGTTACGAGGCATGCTGGGAGCGGATCCGGGTTAGGATCGGGAGCAGGAGGGGGCGGTTAGGGTGGATCAGCACCACCCGAGGTTTTCGGTCAGATGAGCACAGACGAGTTGGATGCTAGGATTCATGAGATCCTGCATGATGAGGTTGTTGCTATGTTCCGAGCCGAGTTGTCGGAACTGTTTGGGTCGATCAAGACCGCCATGGTCGAGTATTTTGATGAGCGCTATGCAGCTCTTACAGAGACGGCTACCGCGGCGGCTACAGCGGTTGTAGCAGCGGCAGGGGGAGGAGCCAGTAGAGGTTTTTAGTATCGAGACTTTGATAATACGAACCCCTACCTTCGATGGAGTTCAGGATCCGATTGTTGCTATGAGATGGTTGTCAGACGTGGAGGGGTGTTTCTTCACGTGTTCATGCCTTGCTGATCAGAGAGTGAGGTGTGCTCTAAACCTGTTGAGGCTCGGGGGGAAGGATTAGTGGAGATTGACCATGGGGTCATATTCGGATGTGCAGTGGGTTGCGGTTTCGTGGGATCAGTTCCGGGAGATGTTCAGTACCCGTTATGTTCCACGGGTTGAGAGGGAGAGGTTGGCTCAGGAGTTCTTGGAACTAAAGCAGGATTCAGATTCGGTGACGGAGATCACCAGGATGTTCACTGAGATGGCGATGTTTTGCCCGGAGTTTGCTTCGGAGCAGGCTCAGATGTCCCGATATCTAAGTATGCTCAAGAGGGATATCAGGCAGTTTGTGTCTACTCAGAGGTGCGAGACCTTGTTGGAGTTGTAGGAGGCCGCTCGACAGCGTGAGTTGGAGATTGAGTTACAGTTGAGAGAGCAGAGGCAGCCCCGGCACAGTCGCAGCCGGCGCCGAAACGGTCCAAGACCGTTGATACTAGGTTGGGAGATCAGAGCAGCCGCACTTGTGGGAAGTGCAGGAAGGGTCACACTGGAGTTTGTAGGTCTGGTGGTGCGTGCCTCAAGTGCGGGAGAGAGGGACATTATGCGAGGGATTTCCGTCAATTAGCCCCAGTTCAGGATATGAGGATTTGTTATCAGTGTCATCAGGTTGGTCACATGAGGGCCAACTATCTGCACCTTGCTGCAGGACCGGTGCAGGCTCCAGCACCGGCTACTTTGAGGATTACGGGTGGAGGCCAGGGTGGAGCAGAGCCCCCGAGGGCTCAGGGGCATGTTTTTCAGCTTATAGCAAAGGAGGTCAGGGCAGAGCCAGATGCAGCTGCGGGTACGTTTCCTTCTTGATATCTTGTTATCTTATGGTTGTTATGGAGTATTATATTTGCTAGTCTTGTTCGCATAATATATGGTATTGTATCCGTTCGATCTTTCGGGTTTATGGTATTATTGAGGGGTCGGTAGTTAGGGGTTGAAATCAGTTAGCATCCAAGGGATTGATGGTCAGATTTTGGTTGATTGATCTTGTTGGCGGGTATAGCAATTGCGATTTGAAAAGTGTTCAGCGAAGAGTCGAACTCCCTTAGAGTTCGAGATGTGCGATGTCGGATAAGTGATTTTGTGGAGGTTGCTCGTTTTGATTCAGTTCAAGTAAAAGAGAATTTGTTGAGTAAGGATGTTTAAGTGGTGTCGGTTGGGTCACCAGTGGTTGGTAGTCAGTGCTCTAAGTGGGGAGAATTGGAAAATTCTCAGGAGGATCGACAAGTATTTGAGGTTGATTAGTTGTTTGGAAGTCAGTGGTGTTTCAGTCAGCCAAGAGTGTGGACTGGTATGAGTAAGTGGCAGACTAGTGGGGACAGGGAGCAGACCATGGATTCAGGGTAGATAGTGTTTGATGTTAGGCCTGGGTTTAGGACATGGAAAGGATTCCGGGATCGGAACGAGAGTTTGGAACCCCTAAGGGGCTAGAACAATATGATCGGGAAGGATTCCCTGGAAGGGTAGTTGGAATGATGTATGATAGTTGAGCAGACCGGGAAGACTGAAGGCCGGAAGGCATACCAGTCAGGTCAAAGGCTCGGGAGAACGGTCCAGACAGGCTGAAGGCCCAGAGAGGCGGTCCTGACATGCTGAAGGTTCTGAGAACGGTACAGACAGGTTGAAGGCCCAGGAGGGCGGTCCAGACATGCTGAAGGTTCCGAGAGTGGTCCAGATAGGCTGAAGGCCTGGAGGGGCGATCCAGCCATGCTTAAGACTCTGTACGTGTTAATGGATCGGTATGAGGAGAATGAGGAAATGCGTCTCCAGGGAATGATGATTGATATGGTCTGGCCCCAAGTGTTGATCAAGTTAGTGGAAAGCAGTGCATGGACTCGAGAGTCCTTGCGAGCAGATTCAGAGCCTGTGCGATGCACGGAGTAGCGGTTACTCTACAAAGGATAATGTAGAGTGGGGTGTGTACACCGTGGCACTTGTCTGAAGTGGCGAGGTTGGCAAGTAGATTTCCTTGGATAAGGAAAGGGAAAGATATGTAACTCCGGGAGGGAGTGTTGGTTCACGGGAGTGGAAGCAGTAGTGAGAATGGATGATTGAGAGTATTTCAATTATGGTTGTTGAAGCACTGTGATAATATCAGTGGTATGGAAGCACATTCGGATTGGGTGTCTGTTGAGGTTGCGGATGAATTTCCGGTGGTATAGAACCTGCGGAGTTCGGAAGGGAGGCAAGGATGGAGCCTTGGATTTTCAGTATGGTTGTGATTAGGAGGTTTTGTATGTAGCGGTAAATCATCCTGGGGATGTTTGGAGGTATCGTTAGCATGTCGGGTTTTTCCAGCCCGAGGATGTTAGAGCAGGCTCAGCAAGTGATTATGTGATTTAGAACGATGGAAGTACCATCAGGTGATCATTGGCTAATAAGGGTTGTTAGCAGAGAAAGAAGCTGGTGGCCGGATTGAAAAAGTTGTTGTGACTCTATGAGAAAGAGTTGGTCTTTATAGGGATTTGATGGCAGTGTTTAGAAGAACCTGAGTTGATTGAGAAATCGGAGTCTGCAGTGCGAGGGTTTGTTCTGAAGTGTATGCAGCAGTAGACTTCGAGGACGAACCCTAATTTAAGTGGGTGAGAGTTGTAACATCCCGAAAATTCAGAAGTACTGTTCAAGGGCTAAAGTGTAAATTAAGGAGGGGACTCGACGAGTAGGTATTCTGACTTGCAGAGTCGGAGCGGGATTTGGTCGCGGGTTAAGTGACCAACTCGCCAAGTCAGTAGCTGGGACTCGACAAGTTGATGCTGAAAGGAGAAAACCCTAATCACGGGGGTTGTGCCCTATATAAAGAACATATCATCCCTTCTTCAGCCTCCTTACCACCCTTGAGAGCCTGAAAACCCTAGAAATCGAGTGGAACTCCATTGATAGTGAAATTGGAGTTTTGGGAAAGGAAATCTTGAAAAGGGAACTTGAAGACTAAGGGATTACAGCAAGGGAGTGGTATAGATTCGAGGTCTACTTCAGTGGGAGCTTGCATTAGAGGTAATAAATCTATTCTTGAGCTTTTGTGCATCTAGATCTATCAATTGTGGGGTTTTGGGGGCATAAATGAGGTCCATCTCGGGTTTGGTGTAAGATCTGAGGTTGCTACCTCAGATCTAGGCTTGTAATGACCCAAGGAACCATATAGTCTATGTTCAAGAGATGTAGGTGAAGTTCTTTTGTCCCAAACCTTATCCCAAGAGTGTATTATGCTTAGATCTCTTTGGATTCACTTAAAGTTTGCCAGTTTACGTGATGGATGGGTTGTAGGGGAGTAGATCTATGGTTTGGAGCCCCTGCATGGCTTGGAAAACCACTTTATAGATTAAGCACTAGAGGTACTCAGCGAGTCACATGGGTGAACTCGGCGAGTTGGATGAAGACAGACAGGAACTCGATGAGTTGGAAGAACAACTCGGCGAGTATGTTGAATGTTGCCTTGGACTCGGCGAGTCTGGTCGTGGAGTCCTAACCTTTTTGGTTGAGCTGTGAATCGGTGAGTCGAGGGACGACTCGGTGAGTTGAGCGAGAAAGGACTCAGAGTTTGTTGGACTCGGTGAGTCTTGGCGCGACTCGGCGAGTTGAGTCGTGGACTGGGAGTTCTGAGTATAGGTACTCGACGAGTCAGCGGGTTGACTCGGCGAGTAGAGTCAGTCTGGAAGGTTGACTTTGACCAAGAGTTGACCAGTTGACCTCTGGGGGTATTTTGGTAAATATTGGTACTTATTGAGCTTAGTCTTTTGGTATTAATTAGTGGTGGAGTTTGTGTTGGAGGTTGGAGCAGCGTGATCTTATCTTTTCAGTCATCAGTGCAAGGTGAGTTATCCTCACTATATCAACAGGGTCTACAGCACCAAGGCCGACCCTTTATCGGATTGTAATCCGGGTATTGTTGTTATGTTATTGCTTTGCTATGTTTACATCCTGGTAGTTAGGATGGTATACGTTAGAGACCTGGTTAAGGTCGGTATCCTGGTATATAGGATGATGCTATGCTAGTAACCGGTTAGGTCGGTATCCTGGTTAGGATGATGTTATGTTTGTGATATGCTAGATCGGTTTGATTGGATGTGAATTGTTATATGATTGTATGTTTATGTGCACAAGGTTGTTGGATTGGAGTTGGGTTGAGGTGGGTCCTGCTTTGTGCTGTAAGCCAACATACCCAGGGCAGACCGGTTATCCCGAAGGCCCAGCGAGCGGTCCGGATAGGATGTAGGCCCCAAGAGGGCGGAGTGGACTTGGCCGACTGAAGGCCCGGTGCGGGCGAACCAGTCATACTATAGACTCAGAGAGTGGACCAGGTGGATTGAAGGCCCGGTACGGGCGGACCAATCACACTGTAGACTCGATGTATATGGCAAGATTCGGAGGGTGGACCAGATGGACTGAAGGCCCGATACGGCGGACCAGTCACACAGTAGACCCGAAGTGCATGGTTGTTATGTGTTTTGTTGTGATATGACATGTTATGTGTATGGTATATGTGGTTGGTATTTTGGGGGTATCTCACTAAGCTTTCGGCTTACGGTTGTGGTTTAAATGTTTCAGGTACTTCAGGATACCGTGGCAAGACAAAGGCGTGATCGTACCGCTCCTCATGTTTAGGTCTTATGATATGGTTCTGGGAAGACTCTGATAATAATTGTATTGAAAACTTTTTTGTAATAACTTAACGAAACTGGGTTGTTTTGAAAAGTTTAAATTGGTTGGAATTTTTAGAGCGTTACACAATACAAAATGTATACATCTAAATACAAAATCAAACATCATACAAATTCAAAATCAAACATACAATTCCAATTTCATACAATCAAACATACAATTCCAATTTTCATCCAATTTCAAAATCAAACATACAATACAAATTTCATCTAATTTCAAACATACATTCAATTTCATACAATCATACCACAATAGGCATTATTGTAATTTTCACTATAAAAGATATTTTACAATAAGTGGCTTACTATAACTTTAAACGTTTTTAAAAAATGTGTAATAACAATAAATAAATGATAAAAATTATAACAAGCAAACCAATTACAGTAAAATATTTTTCATAAGACGTTAGATGATTGAGTTCGTTAAAAGCTTGTTAGCCTCAAGGGCATTATTTTAATTTTCACTGTATAATTTCTTAAGAGAAATTGGTTGTCAAAATACACTTTCATTCCTCAAAATGCATATATATATATATATATATATATATATATATATATATATATATATATATATATATATATATATATATATATATATATATGAACACTGCATTCACATGTTTCCTTAAGTAGGGAAAAAAAAATCAAAAAACCAACCTTAAAATCGGTGGTGAAGAAAGGTATATCACTGGAAATTGTTTTCTATGGCGGTGTTCACCGTTGTCCGGCCAGCAACAGTGTTTTAGGGCTCCAAAACCGGAAAAAAAATCCCCCCAAATCGGAATAAAAACTCAAGCTATTACTAATTAAGAAGAAATCAAGGACCAAAACCTTACCTTTTAGCAGGATAATGAAGTGGAATGTTGGAAAAGACCTAGGATCACCGAAGCAGTTGAGAGGAAAATGTTTGGGCAGCCGACTGCAAAATGAAGACTGAAAGGGTTTTTTTACAGCGAAATCCTATAGAGACCACATGTCGTCTTTATAGGTAAACAAAAACGGCGTGCGGATCAGTCCCACCTTTTCCAGACGACATGTCGTCTGGATAGCTTGACCAAAACGACACCGTATTCAATTTCTGCAAGCCGGATAAAAAATAAATCAAAATTAATTTTTAAGTACCTTATAGAGACGACATGCCGTCTGCATAGGCTGACCAAAACGACATCGTATTGCTTTTCTGCGACAACGAATTAAAATAAATCGAAAATATGTTTTTATTTCCTCCTCCTGACGACATGTCGTCGGTATAGAAATTCGATATACTGCCAACATTTTGCCCCTTCCCGCGGAGTCTATGCAGACGACTTGTCGTCTGTTTAGCTGTTCTGGTCAACGCTATATGGTCAATGTTTGAAAACTCTTTCCAGACGACATGTCGTCTCTATAGATCGACTTTTGCCGACAACATGTGTCATCTGGATAGGTGTCGTCTGCAAATGGTTAGATCCTTGTAGTGGTTACAAACTCTCCGTGATTCATTGATGTTGTAGATATTTAATAAGGCGGTTTTTGGACGGGACCGCATTAAAAAAATAAAAACCACTCACACTATTTTAAATAACTTGTGTCCTAGTGAATAGAAGAGACTGCAGTTTCTATTTTTGGGTTCCATGCGTGTGTCATGTGTTGTTGGATCAGATATATAAATTGAAGCGGATGATTATATGCCACCAACATAGAGTGGATGCTACTGTAGCTTCTTACTGCATAATGACTTTTTGAAAGCTGAGAAAGCAATGCGTCTGTTTCTTAAAACAGTTTCATCCATGGAAGTAAAAGAAATCCAAAATGGTTGTAATCGAAATAAAAATCAAAAATTGATTTCCTTGGTAGTTAGTATAAGGACATAAGATAATATCCAAAGGTATTTTTGTCAAAAATAATCCATTTATTAACTACCAATGTCATATGTCACGTGGTAGTTTGTTACTTTGATTTTGTTCTCAAAAGCTTATAAGTTTTTATTATAAGTTCCTGTTTGTTTACCTCTTAACTGAAAAATTAAGAGGTAACCTCTTAAAAATTCAGATATAGTTTGTTTGATAGCATCTTATTTTTTGCCTCTTAATTTTTTAAAAACCTCTTAATATTTCAAATGTGGACTGGAGTCTGAAAAAAAATAAGAGACGATTGTTCCTTTTTTACCCATCGCTCCTCTTACTCTTTTTATTTCTCACAGGCTGCTTTTCCCTCCCAACCTTCTCCAACAAAACGCCTATGAGACCCTCGGTGAAACATCTTGTGCGAGACCCACCTCCGACCTTCACCCTCCTCCATCACCAACAACGACTCTGCAGTGAACCCTGATTCTTTCCCTCTCTCATTCTACTTCACTCGACGCATCTTACCTTCTCCCTTCTAATGTTGGTCGGACCTGCAACCTTCCACCATCGTTGGCGCCTCTGCCTCCGCC
Organism: Lactuca sativa; assembly: GCF_002870075.4. Taxonomy (NCBI): domain Eukaryota; kingdom Viridiplantae; phylum Streptophyta; class Magnoliopsida; order Asterales; family Asteraceae; genus Lactuca; species Lactuca sativa. Next base: position 11,906,763 of record NC_056623.2, read on the forward strand.
ATCGCTTCCGCCAGTCCCGCCACCAGCGAAGCCCTCCACTTCCATGAAATCTCATCGACAACATTTAGGTAAAAAAGTTATTTTGTTCCTTCAAATCTCATCGAAAGCAAGTTTTTTCCTTTTGTTCTTGCTCTAAAAATCTTGAATAGTCCGTGCCCTAAAAATATTGAATCGTTGGTTCTGCTCTGAATCGGGTTCCAGTAGCTCCTTCTAAATCGGTTTTGATCTATGACTCGTTCCCTTTTACAACATAATAATCTCTCAAAATTTGATCTCTATCATTGTTTGTTTGATCATATCTCTTGTTAATTGATGTATTTGATTTCTATTATATGTTATTGAGCGGTTGATTATAAAAAAAAATATGTGTTTACACTCTAGGAAGGAACTGTGCTTATTATATATTGTCTTGGAATTTAGAATTCTCGTGAAATTAGCTCTCAGATTTGTTTATTTTAACTATTGTTGTGATCATTATTGGTGGTGTGATTTATAATTTTGAAATGTATGATGTGCAGGAAACACTCCTGAACCTGCAACTTTGTAATTATCTCCATTGATGGAGAATTTTGAAAGCAGATATATGAGTTTTAAAAGTTCTACAAAAGGAGTGGAAAAAGATATGAAGGAAAAGGTTATTGATGTGCGAGGTTATTAATGTGAACCCGCTGCTTTGTGATTTTAGTTTGGATTCTATGTATACAAGTAGTATTGTTGCTTTGTGATTTTAGTTTGGATTCTATTCTATGTATACAAGTAGTATTGCTGCTTTGTGATTTTAGTTTGGATTCTATGTATACAAGTAGTATTGGTATTGATCAAATATAGGAAGTTGGACCTTATTTGATTTGTATTTTGTGTTTAATTTTGATTTATGCTTGATTTGAATTGTGTACGACATTTATATTTTTCCTTATAATTATTCAACAGGTTGATTCGATTATTTTATAAACAAACTTTGAACTTAGCAAAAACTTATATAGAAGGGTAAAATGGTCATTTTTCTAATTTAGCACAACAATTAAGAGGTTCCAACCAAACAACATATTAAAAATTCAGATCTTAAAAATTCAGACTTCTTAGAATTTCAGACCTCTTAAATATTCAGATCTTAAAAATTCAGATCCTGCCAAACAGCCATTTAATGTAGATCAATTAAGACTTTTTATTTGGGACATGCCTTCTAATTTAAATTAAAAAATTAACAATGTTTTTAAAGAGAACTTTAATAATGAGGGTTTTCCTAACCAATTTTCACATACCGACTAATCTCAATACGACTATGAAACTGTCACAAGCCTTTGAGTCATTGTAGACGATTTTTCATGGCCATAGGGGCACGATTTGAACATGGGTTACTTTTAGTTTTAGTTTTAGGTGATTAATAATTATATTTATACTAAAAAGTAAAAAGAATATTCAATAAGATTCAAACTACCGACGAGTTTCAAGCTAGTGTGTTTCATCTTGATAACTATTCATGGTGTGATTCATTTTGAGACCCCTTCGATATATGCTTGTGTCAGTGGTTAGTTTCTTTAGCTACCATTTAGACTTTAGCACTCTTCGAACTTTGTTTCCTTTACTTCCAATTCTGCATGCCTTAGTATTAATCATCCTCTTATATGCATTGATGAACCTTACACAAACACAGTAACAAGTTTTCTTTATTATACTTCGTATATTTGTGTGTCATCCAGAGTTGCTACGATGGACACGTAATAAAATTTTCACTTGCTAATTAAATAACTCAACTCGGCCTATTAAAATATTACTATCATTTAAGACATTATTGAAAGGAGAAAAAGTAATGATTATGAAAGCAAGGGTTTAAATTCTTAACAAAGGAAACCTTGAAAAGGGTATATTATTTAAACAAATGATTGGTTGATGCTTCATCGTTGTTCCCGAATAGATAACAAGAAGGAGACCCCCCTAAAAGCCTAAAAGCCACGAATAAGATTCCATTTTTCATGGCTCAAAATCCACATCAAATCGATCGTAAAATAGATAAATGTCACATTCCTAAAATACACTAAATTATACTGTCTTTTAAACTCATATCAAATATTCGAAAATTATAACTAACAACCTGAGTAGTCGTATTCAAGAGGCAAAATCTATGTCGACTTTTGACTAGCATTATTAGTAATTCCTCGGAATATATAGTAATATATTACCTAAAAAATATGGGATTTTAATTTATTACACACAAGTTCTAATTATATATAAGTTCCATTGAGCATTGAAAAAATATTGAGATTGTGAGAATTGGTAAACTTCTAATATTGTGAAATGCAACTTCAAATTAAATGACGGTAAGGGCATTACGGCCAATTCACTTTTCTTCTTCTTTCGCTTCTCTCTCGCTCTCCATTCTCATAAAGTTGTGAAAACCTTAGAAATCTTTCGACATTTTGCATTAAATCCAAAGTAAACTCTCGAAAATGTCATCCGATGAATGCTTAAACAAAATCGCATCCTCCTTGATGCAAATGATTCGGTTTTTCTTAGCCCTAATAACAATCAAACTATTTTATTTTTTATTTTTGTTTTTATTCTACTTTTTAGTTTATATAGTTGAAAGTAGTTGATTTTTCATTTTACATACTTGATAATCGATTTTTGTTTATTTAACAGTTTTTTTTTTGCCTTCTTGTCGTTACTAATTTGTTCATTTAGTTGTTTATTTTTGTCTATTATGAACTTTGTATGGTTTTGGTACTAATACTATTTTTCAAACTTACAAAAAAAAAAGTTTTAAAACATGTATTCAAGAAAATCAAAAGCCAAACATAAACATAAAGGTATTAGAAAACTGCGCTATATTCTAGTTTTAATAAATGAATGTTTTTTTTTTCAATTTTTACATTCTCATTCAATTTGTCAAATGTTATTTTGTAGTTATTTTGAATTAATTTTTTTTTCTACATGTCATTTTATGAGTTTTTCTACTTTATTAAATTTCACATTATTTTTTAATGCAATGATTGCAATAAATATAATAATAAATGGATATCAATTTTATTAATGAAATTACATTTTAGTTTTAGATTTTCAAAATTAAAGCTCATTAATTTTTTTTATTTATTTAAATTATTTGTTTAAATTTAAAAGATAAAAAATATTTTCATTATAATAATTCATTATTTTTCTTATTTTCTTATAAATTCAAATATTTTCAAATATTTTGGTCTTTATATTTAACTCTTTTTTTTTAATTAACCCATATAATATATAGGTCTCACAACTAATTTAAATAATATATGTTTTTGGTTTTACAAAGTTATCTATAAATATTGTTATATTTATTGTAATCATACGTGATGATTTATTATATATTTACATGTATTATAGGTTTATTTAGATATTAATATTGGAAATTTTTGCTTGTGTTTTCTTCAAATACAATTTCATATATACAATTTCATATATGGTAATCATATATAAATAACTAAATTGTTATGTATTTGCATGTATTATATCTTTATTCAGAGATGATTCAGGAGTTTTCTTATGTATTTTTCTGTAAATAAAACTATATACATTGTAATTATATGTGAATAACGAAGTATTATTTTAATATATTTCCATGTACTATAGGTTAATTATTCACCTATGGGAATTTTTGCATGTCCTATTAAGTATTTGTGATTATATATAAATGAATTAAATATCTTTCTTTCTTCAATTTCAGGAAATGTTTCAAGAAAAACAGTCGATTCTTATCATCTAGAAAAAAAACGATAAAAAATTAGAGCAATAAAGGTAAACTTAAACTACATTTTAGTAAACGAATAAAAAATAAAAAAACATTTTATAAACAAAACATTCTAACTTTTAAGACAACACATTCAAATAAAATAAATGACCATTCAAAAACAAATAAGTTTCTATTGAACTCGATCTTTAACATAAAAAGAAGATTTATCATTATTAAGATGATCTAGTAGTGATTATTTTGTATTAAACATTTTAAAATAAAGTTGACCCAAATTCCAATCTCACTTGTTTTAACATTGGAGTGACCTATATTTAAAAAAATAATAAAAAAAAAATAAAATAAGATGGTTACAAATTAAAAGATTATATGTCTATTTTTGCAATAAAGTTTTATTTTTTTAGAAATTATGCAAGAAAATACTTTTTGGTACAAATGTGCAATATTATAATCGGGAACTACTTTTTTCATTATATCATGTGAATACATAAGTTAAGAAATGTTGTTCAATTATAAATGGTAGTTAATATCGTTTTACGCGTTACCACTTACCACTTACCAATATGTGCACCTAAACAGGCTTGAGTTAATTATATAGTCATATTTCATGGGGTTAAATATTTGAGCATATACTTAAGAAAATTCAAAATATGACAGAAGAAGTTAAAAGAAAGTCACTGCTTCATCCCTTTTTCGATATAACATTTGAGCACATAGTTAAGAAAATTCAAATATGACAGAGCACTAAACACTTATAATGTAAAAATTATAAGATAAATTTGAGAAAACTTATAGATCATAATTAATTTCATTATAACTTCATATACTTTTTCGTTCAAGAAAAAAAAACACAGTGTACAACTTAGAACATGTTTTGATAAGTGTATATAAATAAATATAACTTATATTGTTAAAAAGTTGAAAATAAGTGACAAGATATTTGCATAATAACCGATGTTTGTATATTGGATGGTGTATGATTCGTTCTCCGTATATATATTTTTACTTCAATCTTATACGTGTATGGGTATCCCAAATTTGTAGTATGATTCCAAACAAACGACACTTCAAGTTAATTCACAAAAATGAAAGAAAAAAAAAAATACTAGATTCATTAAATATTGCTCTACCTTTTATTCCTACATATCATCATATTCAAATAAACGGAGTCATGTATAATGGGGGTGTTCGGCAAAACTAGTTGGTAACAGGTAGCTTGTAACGGGTGGCGGGTAGTTTGTAGCTTGTAGCGTTTTGTTAAACGCTACATGAAGTAGCATTTGGATTTAGAGTGTTTTGTTTAACCTAAACGCTAGAAGCTTGTAGTGCCAAACGAGGCTTTCTGTTCAAAACGGAGCGTTTTGTCAAACGCTAGAAGCTCTCAAACGTTTCGTGTCGAACATGCCCAATATTTAATGTTCATTTAATGAAATTTAATGATATTTTAAGATACTAATATGACACATGTCATTATTTAAATAGGTAGAAGGACTGTTAGGAACAAAATGTAAGAAGATATTTAATTTCTCTTTATTATTATATATGAAACCTTGAAAAAGCCAAATACTCATAACTCATAAATAGATAATAATGCGCTATTACCCACAAATGGATAAGAATGACAAGATGTCAATTTCGGAAGTTACAAAATGAGAATGATAAGATATCAATTTCAGAAGTTACAAATGATTAACGGACGGTTATGGTCAGTTCAACACTTTCAGCTTCCTAACATATTATACTTCGGAAGTTAGTCCCAAACTACCAACCTTGGTCGGTTTAAATCTTAAAGTGACTTGATCGATTTAAATCATAAATCGAATTGGTTAGTTTGTAGATGGTACTTAGCAAAAAACAATCTTTTTTCCAAGTTGTATCCAATTTTTTTTGGTACACTTATGGTCTAAAAATCCGTTTAGGTTTAAGGACGATTCCCGGAACTCGTTTGGGTACCACCATTTGAATCTTAAATGAATTTTCCCTTTAACCTTGTTATGAATGCAACCTCTCTATCCTTGTCATTCATGGGTTCATGATCTAACTATCCTTACACAAATATACACTCTACATAATCTACTTGTGTTAGATCATAACCAACATTTGCAAGATATATGTGGAGCCTAATATTAACTTTTTTAAAAGTCATTATGTAGAAAGAGGAGGCTGCAACATATAATACAAACATAAGGTCATGTCGCAACAATGTGAGATATACTAATATTTTTCCTTAGAAACGGAAGCTCGATGAGGTAAGACAAGAATGTGTTAAATCATATAGGTGTGGATGTTGGCTCTCACATCATATAAAATATGTATGGAGTTTCATATTAACTCTTTAAATGTGTGTGTGTGTGTGTGAGAGAGAGAGAGAGATAGAGAGAGAAAGACTTCGACATGTATAGAAACAAAAGGAATTGTCTCCTACCGATGTGAATACACTAACAAAATCTTCTTTGATCCTTGTAAAAAAATCAATTACCTAAAATGACTTGATGATGTTAAAAACATCAACATACATGAAATACTCATTTTACAAAATAAAGACATATTTTACGATTGTCTCAATTTTATTTAATTTTATTAATTCAGTGCATTTTGTAGTAGTTACTACATGGGAAAATTCCTAAATTACGAGTCTTTACAAGTAAAGACCGGTGGGAGTGGTGTTGTGGTTGTCGAGCTCCTTCTCAGCCTTCCTCCCTTGCCAGACTTTGTTGATGAGAGAAAATAACATTTGGTTGTAGAGGAGAGAGAAATGGCATCATCGCATTGTCATATGAGCATTATCTTGTCATACTATTACCACTCTTCACTCCTGCTACCCTTACAAGTTTGACCTTTTATTTGTACTCAAACTTGGAAGATATCATAAAGTCCAATATACTATAACCAATAAAAAAATTAGTTTTGCAAAAAGTTAGAGTATTTTTCGTGAGATTACTTTATTTTTACAAACGACTATTATCGGAAGAATCTTAGACATTAAGATAGTGTTTGGGAAAACATACAAAATGATTTTTTTTTCATTTATTACTGATTCCATATCGATACAAGTTAAAATGAACGTTTGGATGAGTTTTAAAAAAAAAAAACAAATTATAATTGTCATATAACAGAGATAACTAATTTTTAATAAGTTATACATTTCTAACTTATTAAAAGCATCCAAACATTTATTTTATAATACCGCTATAAACTAATAAATTAAAAACTTCTTATAGTTTTAATTAAACACCTAAAATCTTCAAATTTTATAAACAAAATAAAATTTACCGATGAAACATAAAGATACCCTAAATAACATATACATGTTGAAGACCGTTGAAATGTTCAGAAAAGTAATTTCATAGAATTATAAGTAATCCTTAGAAAGGATGTTGTAAAATACCTTATTATCTCATTATCTCATAATAATAATAATTTTGATCATTCGTTAGCCCTAGTTATTTTGTACCAAAAGATAATAATCATCAAGAAAAATCTTAAAATAAGGTTAACGAAAGCAGGGCTAATATTTCTGTTCTTCATTTTCCTCCAAACTCGCGCCAAGGCTACCTGCAATCGATAAATACGTTGCACACATGTGTGTTTGTTTTTCTCTCTCTATATATACACACGCATGTTATGTATACATATATAGAGAGAGAAAGAGAAACACATACATGAGAACCTTCTAGTGAGAGAAAGAGGAGATAGAGAGAGTGGGAGGAGCACTGGTATAAATTAAGTGCTCGTCCGACGTCGAAAGCACAAGAATTTGCGAGTGTCTTTTTCACTTTATCATTACTCTCATGTGCTTCTACTTGATTCTGCTAATGGGGATGGCCATACAGTAAAGGTTCGTCCTATTTTGATTGATTTTACCGTACACGATAAAAAAATTCTGCGCGATTGATTTCGTTTGTGTGCTTCTCGTTGTTTTGTATGCTTTCAATTGAATAACACAATTGGAAATCGTCAATCTTCTTTCGGTAATAGTTAATTTTGTGTTAGATCAATAGAATGTTTAATAATTTATCGATTTCGTGCTTTGTATTGGTTCATCTTCATGATTTGGTTTGATGAAATTTGAAGGCTGGGCGGTATTTATGCTTTCTATAATTTATCCAATTAGCTGATTGCATAATTTTGTTACCGGTTTGTTCGTTGAGATTAGTGCCTAAAGGGTTTCATTGAAGGTACTTTTTAAACTGTTAAATGAAAGAAGTATGGATGTGTGCTTCAACTGCCATGGTGAAAGTTTCAGCAAGAAGTCACACATATCTTTTAGCCCCTAAAATTTTACAAGCAAATAGGGGGTATTTACTGCTTAGATGTATATTTAAGCTGATTACTGCATTAATTAATTAGGTTCTTGATTATGATTCTGGATTTCCTATCATCTAGGGTCAAGAGTTGGAGTGGTAGTTATGAAATTGCTGTAAAAAATTGATAGATTGAAACAAATGTAAAATTACCTACCAATCCCTAGCTGTAAGCAACTACTTATCTGATAGATTGATAGGTTCTGATTCTGATTCTTCAAGTTGCAACAATCGTTTTACTACACATCTAATGTTATGTTTCCGAATTAGGAATGAGCATCTTGATGTTGTATTTCAAGAAATATTTTTGGGTAATCACAAAGATTTCACTAGGAACTATATATGAGGCAAATTCCAATATTCTCTGTTTATATTCTTATCAGAGATATATAGTTAGGTTAAAACTAAAGCTATAAGCTCTATGTTTTCATTTTGGGGTGTTCTCCAATTGTAAGTGTGTTTTTAATCTCCATATTTAGTCCTGAAGTTCAGTTCTTGCATGAGAAAGGTCTTTTCTTTGACTTGAGGACAAGTGTTAGCAAATACGATTATGTTAATATTAGGGTCCTTTTTTTATGTGGATGTCCTATCTGTTGTACCATATTCTACTACACTTATCTTTTTCCATTTACGTATTTTAACTATCATATGATCTTTTTGACATTTTGTGTTCGGGGTTGCATGCTTTAATAGTTAAATGTTTGAGGACATTAATGATAGATACAGATAATTATCATTGTTTATGATATTCCCAAGTCTTTGTCTCAGGGGTGCACGAGTTTTCACAGGGCAACCAAATCATCATGTGATATGCTGTTCATGAAATACCTTGTTTCACATATTCAGAAACCAAAACTAATGTAATTATTAAAAATGTACAGAGGGTGACATCTCCTTAAATTACACCCTCATCAATGGCCCCAGGTGGATTGCCTTACTTTGACCCTGAGTATGAGAGCTTAAGCATCCGAATAAACCCTCCAAGGGTTTCTGTAGATAACCATAGCTGTGGTGAATGTACTTTAGTCAAGGTAACCTTTCTACCCTTTTTATCACATACCGAATATACCGACTTTTTAATAATATAATTATATATATTTTTTGTATGTGTTTGATAGGTTGACAGTGTAAACAAACCAGGAATACTACTGGAAGTGGTCCAAATATTAGCAGACCTGGATCTCATTATTACTAAAGCTTACATCTCCTCTGATGGTGGATGGTTCATGGATGGTATGCTTATATTTATTAATTATTACATGAACATAATTATATATTAAATAAAAAATACTACAAGTTTAGTTATTAGTTCTTCCTGTTTTTCTTCTACAGTGTTTCATGTCACTGACCAACAAGGAAACAAAATAACAGACAAAATGACGATTGATTACATAGAAAAGGTATTTTTTTAAATAAAAAAAAAAAGTTATATATATTTGTATCTAAATGACTAAATCTTGAAACTTTTCATATAGGCTCTTGGTCCAAAAGGGCACACGTCAGACGAAAGCAAGACATGGCCCGCAAAGAGAGTCGGGGTCCACTCAATGGGAGACTACACAGCCATTGAGCTTGTTGGTAGGGACCGCCCGGGTCTGTTATCCGAAATCTCAGCCGTAATTGCAAACCTTAAATTTAATGTAGCAGCTGCTGAGGTATGGACCCACAACACAAAAATAGCATGTGTTGTTTATTTAAACGATGATACGACTGCTGGAGGTGTAGACGATCCAACTCGATTGTCTGCCATGGAAGAACAGCTCAAGAACATACTTCGTGTCTGTGGAGATGATGATAAAGTAGCTCATACTAATTTCTCAATGGGTTTGACTCATATTGACCGAAGGTTACACCAGATGTTGTTTGCTGAAATGGATTATGAAGGGAAAGGGTTGAGAGATGAGGCTGATTGTGCTGCGTTTTTGGAGTTGAAGATTTCGGTTGATCGGTGTCTGGAGAAGGGATACTCCGTGGTGACTGTACGCTGTAGGGATCGGCCTAAACTTATGTTTGATATCGTCTGTACCCTTACAGACATGAAATATGTTGTGTTTCATGCCACAATCTCATCAGATACCCCCTATGCAACACAGGTATTCCATTTACCAATACATAAAAAGCCACTAACATTTTTGTTATATTTCATTGACGAAACTGAACATGGTTTTTTAAAAATTCAGGAGTACTATATTCGTCATGCGGATGGCACCCCTGTCAACACTGAAGGAGAAGAGGAAAGGGTTGTTAGGTGTATCAAGGCTGCAATTCTGCGTAGAGTAAGCGAGGTAAGGAATATTAGTTTTAAGGGCATTTTCGGTATTTGATTATGGTCTAGATTAAGTGAAAAAGAGTCATCAGGTTAGAATCTGTTGTTGCCTAAGTAAGATTCCTGATTGTTTTGTAATGAAGGGTCTTAGCCTAGAGCTGTGTGGAAAAGACCGCATAGGATTGCTTTCGGAAGTGACACGTGTCCTTCGGGAGAACGGGCTTTCAGTGTCGAGAGCGGGTGTGACAACTGTTGGGGAGCAAGCAGTGAACATTTTTTATGTAAGAGATGCATCTGGTTCTGGGAATCCAGTAGACATGAAAACCATTGAAAGGTTGAGAAAAGAAGTTGGCCAAACAATGATGCTTAATGTCAAAAAACCCCCTTCAACTTTAACTTCAACTTCAAAACGACCACAACCAACAAATAAAACAAGCTTCTCATTTGGGAGCTTGTTGGAACGCTTCTTGCCTTGATGCTTCAAACTGTAAGTGAAATTTGTGTTTGATATTTGTATAGAATAATTTTGGCGTACGATAGCTTGTTTGAGAAGGCCATGTTCACTTTTTTTTTTTTTTCTTTTTTCGTGAATATTGTGTCTTGTTTTGTTTTATGTTTGTAAAATTAAGATGTATGTTTATGTTTAAAAACTAATAAGTCTCTCCTCTTATTGGTAAGTAAATAAGAGACCAGAGCATTGGAGTGCAATTTGACTTGTTTGGTCTCTTTGCTTGTAATATAATTTGTTTTTATTCTTTCATGAAAACAGAAATGTTATAGATTAGTATTTACAATAATCTAGAAAAGGGAACAACAATATTTGATACGTTGATACATGCATTATTATGTTCAAGAGTGGGATATGATTGCATAAACATGTATTTGATATATTTTTTTTTATCAAACTATATTTAACAGTACAAAAAAAATCTTATCACTGGTTGATACATTATTAATCTATGATTCTGTGGTCACAATTGCATCAAGATAAACCTTACCCGAGATTTAGCTCTCAAGTGTAAAATGAATTTTTCAAAAATTATGCTTGTCTTCAATTGTTTGACAGTTAATTAACAAAACAAATTATACTAGAAATCACTTTACGCTTGGTTACTTACATGAAGCGTTTGAAGTGATCTTCGGAAATATTTAATAACGGTATCCTTATATCTCGTTTTTGGCATGTTTTTGGATATCGGTCTCACGGTTTAATGAAATCATTGTGATCTTCACTTTTTAATATGTAAGCATAGTTTTTAAAACTCGCAAACACTTAGAAAACGATTGATAATGTGTTAAACCGATATAATTAATATCTTGTATAATGTGATTAATAAAATATGAAAAATACAAAATATTTTTACCATAGGAAATGAAAGGGAAATTTTAGTAGCAAGAAAATTTTAAAATTTAAAACAGTATCTTTTTTTAGGCACGTGGGACCATGATCTCTCCCAGACACACACAACCATCGATCCCTTACACGTGGCTTCGTACGTGTCACCCGTTTTTTTCATTTCGTCACGCTTCCCCTCCTCGATAAACCTCTCCTCGTGATCTTGAAAGGAACAGCTTTTTAGACGAAGAAAATACAACAAAAGTACCTTCATTTACGCCATACCCATATCAATAATCCACGATAACTAATACTACCTTCTCTTTATTCCATACATACTTGTAATTTAGTGTTCACAGCAGTTGAGCCACTTGTTAATATCCGGAAAACACCGCTTTCTTGTTACCAATTTTGGAATTACTTGCAATTTTGGAGCACTAGATGCTTCCGCTCGATGTCTAGTTTCATCTGAATCCATATTTCCCTCATTTCTCTTCCGTAAAGAAAACCCAGTTCTTTTTTATTTGAAGAATTAGGGTACGTTTACTTTCTCGTCTCCGTGTTCTGCGCTTCTTCACATTCTCCGTAGTTAGGTATTTCATCTTTACTCAACTTCATGTATCATCAAAGCCTCCTCCCAGCTTCTTGACAGTTGTATTGCTTTAATTCTTGTCTTTCCTTCTGTTTCTCATCGCCCTTTTCTTTATGATCACAGAAACAAGGCGTTTTATCTAAGGGTGTCGTTTGGGTATTTATCGAATATCAACGATGCAAACCGATGAATTGAACATGTATTTCAATAACATGATGGTCCTTGGGAGTGTGGGTAGGGTTATTACTGAGTGGAAGGACATTCCGATGGAACTTTTGATGAGGATTGTATCTCTGTTGGATGATCGGACGGTCATAGTTGCTTCTGGTGTATGTAGTGGATGGAGGGATGCTATTTGTTGGGGACTTACTCAATTTTCACTCTCATGGTATCTTCTGTCTTTTCGTTTCACCCTTTGTTTCTATGCTTATGTTTTTCGATTAATTTTTGGGGATTCTGCATAAAACACACGAGCTTTTCTTGTCTTTAAACTTTTCAATTAAACAGAGTCGTCTTTTTGGATATGGATTTGGTATTGTCTTGATTGGTTAATTTTTTTTTTATGTAGGTGCAAAAACAACATGAACAACATGGTGCTTTCTCTTGCTCCCAAATTCACGAAATTAAGGGTTTTGACCCTTCGGCAAAATAAACCACAGCTTGATGATCATGCAGTTGAGACAATTGCTGCAAACTGCCATGAATTGGAGGATCTTGACCTGAGCAAGAGCTTTAAACTAAGTGATTGGTCCCTTTATGCCTTGGCTCGTGGTTGTCCAAATCTTATTAAGCTCAATATCAGTGGCTGCTCTGCTTTTAGTGATGCAGGTCTTGTGTATCTCAGTGGCTACTGCAGGAAACTCAAGATTTTGAACCTTTGTGGATGTGTAAAAGCTGCATCCGACAATGCCCTCAAGGTAAACCAATATATCGAACCTCCATATGATCCTTAAAAAATATTTGAGAACAAACGAAAAACTATACTTCTTGTGCATTAAGTCAAAGAAACAGTATGCTACATTTGCGTCATTCAAGTCTTGAAATGTATAAGCGAATGTATTTGAAAATTTTGGAGTGTTGAAATGCAAGCAGGCTATAGGGTACAAGTGTCAACAACTTCAGTCGATAAATCTTGGTTGGTGTGAAGGAGTTAGTGATGTTGGAGTAATGAGTTTGGCTTATGGGTGTCCAGATCTTCGTGCCATTGATTTGTGTGGGTGTGTTCTTATAACAGGTAAATAATTACCAAATTGTTCTTTTTGTATGTTGCAGTTCAATAAATTAATTAATTAAAAAAAAAAAAAAAAAAAAAAAAAAAAAAAAACAAGTAACTAAATGCATTCATAAGAATTTGGAGTTGAAAATATGTGTTTCGATGCTGAGAAGTCAATTTTTATCATTTTATAAAATGGGTCCATCCTCCATACTGTTGTTCATGCCCATATATTTCTCTCTTGTGAATACATTATATTTTGAAAGATGCTACGATAAACAAATCAATACAAAAAGCACATTGCTATTTCTTGCATTTAACCTTTAAACTCAAAATACGTTATTTGTGAAACATTTGCAGATGAGAGTGTGATAGCTTTAGCAAACAACTGCTTACACCTTCGGTCTCTGGGGCTATACTACTGTCAGAACATAACAGACAGAGCAATTTACGCATTAGCCCACAGCCGAGTGAAAAACAAGCATGAAGTATGGGAATCCGTGAAAAGCAGGTATTATGAAAAAAAGAACGAAGAAGAAGAAGGGCTGATAAATCTGAACATCAGCCAATGCACTGCCCTAACACCGCCAGCTGTGCAAGCCCTTTGTGACTCGTTCCCTGCACTACACACGTGTGCGGGCAGGCATTCTCTCATAATAAGCGGTTGTCTGAACCTCACCTCCGTCCACTGTGCTTGTGCCTTTCAATCACACCGTGCCCTTGCATCACTGTCTCATTGACCCGACCCGACCCGACCCGTTTGTTGTCATGTGATGTTTGTATAGTTGATGTTGGTATGTTTATGTTATGTTGGGACTTTTTTATATTCTGGAGAATTTGATTCGGATCGTTTCGTTTTCGGTTGGTGTTTCTGACAAGTCATAAATTAAACCATATATGAAGACGTATGTTATATATATCACGTCCATATTGATGAATGAAGGGCATATATATAGAGGATTGAATAAATATGAATGTTTTTTAAGAGTAATGATTATGCAATCATGATTCTTCAGACCAACTTCCGAAATCAATTACAAATAATCCAAGTTTTAAAATATCAATATTATTAAATAGATTGAATGGTAGTCCCGAATCCAAAATAATGTCAAGTCAAAAGTTTTACTAAGAAACATGGGGGGCTTAGAGGGGGGCAAAGTGGACAGCTGCACAGGGCCAATTTTTTTCAGAACCGGCCGTGCTAAAAAATAATCCAAAGTGAAAAGGCTTTTAAAATTATGTTTATACTCATAAATATCAAATGATTGAAAATCTCAACAATGGTTTTAAGACCTAACATCAAAACTAATGACAAGCTTAAAAGGGTTTAGTAACCCATGATTCCAAAGTTCAAAGTTCTATCATAATCAAATAAATCAATCGAGTCAATATATGCTAACATTAGGCAGCTGACAATATCAATAATATTTAAAAGTTTCAACAGAATGTAAGGGGAATTTAATCAACATATAATATTAATGCATTATGTATCTATATCTTTCCTAATTCGATCTCAATAAGTTCACCTTCACAAAAGTCTAAACTCTAAATCTTAATCCATGAAATATTTGTGGTTACAGTAACGGCAAAACTCATAAATAAAATATCTCAATGCGGTTGTAGTAATGACATAACCCGTGAAAGGGATACTTCAAACTAGGGGTGTTCGTGGTGCGGTTTAGAGTTGAAACCGCAAACCGCACCGCACATGCGGTTTAAGTTTTTTGGAAACCGCAAACCACACCACGAAATCTCTAAACCGCATTATGCGGTGCGGTTTCATGCGGGCGGTTTGTGTGCGGTTTATGCGGTTTGATAAATTGTTCCGATTCATAACTTTTGTTGTTATTCATTCCATTTAAACACTTTCAAAAATTATTTTTTATATTGCATACCCTTTAAAAAAACATAGATATTGCAAACAAAAATACCACAAAATGTTTTGCTAAGTTGTTGTGACTTATGAAATTTGATATGTTAGTCTTTTAAGGTAGTGTTTGTTTTTTGTCTGCAGATCTGCGTGGCCTCTTCTGTCTGCGCCGCGCAGACTACGCACAGACATTAGCCTTCACAAACTGTTTGTTTTTTTGAAGACTGCAGACATAAAAATGTTTGCACGCTCTCTTCTTGGCGCAGATGTGGACTGGAGTCTTCTAACATCTTCAGACATCTTCTAGCCTAAAAAAACATATATATCTTTATTTTTTTCAAGCTTTTTTTTAAATTTATATTTTTTCCAACTTTATTAATGATAAACAATTTAAAAAGAATTACGAAACTTTAAAAAAAAAAAAAAAAAAAAAAAAAAAAAAAAAAAAACCGTTCAACGATACAAACATGATATTTTTGACAAATTTATAAATAAAGATTTATTACAATAATAGTTGTTGAAGTTGTTTATATAAATATGGAAAAAAAATCATAATATATTCTTATATTTTTTTTGCCAATTTTGTAAAACATTATGTAATACAGTATCGTGAATTTCTTGAGAAAATATTTATGGTACATTTTTAATGGATTTAATTTAAAAAATCAAAGTTTATTTCCATCCATATATGTATCGAATTCTTTGATCACTAATTATAATGTTTAGTTATAACTTTGCAACCAAAATTGTTGGTTTTTATCAAATATATACGTTAATTCATACTAATGAATCTAGTACATGGTGATATGGACTGTTCAGATACACCACAAAGGACGATAACTTTATTCCTCATGATTTACTGATGTTTCGGTAAATATGGTTGTGTTTATGAGATTAAGCATAATTCTGGTACTTTGAAAATATTTAAAGAGTAGCAGAACGAATAAGAAGAATCTATTAGGCAGAAAGATAAAAGTTTCTCCGATCTAAAAGGAAAGGATAGTACTTTGGTATCAGGTTTTATGATCATCCTAGGAATTGTGAAATTATATCACAATTGACTCTTCCAAGAACATCTTAGTACATTTGTATGACTAGGAAGAGGAATCAAACATTGTTGGAAATGGTTCGATCATAGATGAGTCATACTTTGTTCCAATCAAGTTTTAGAGTCATGCTCTAGTGACTACAAATCATATCTTGAAACTCATTTCAAACTAAGAAGGTTGAAAACGCCTCGAAATATATGGAGTAAATATGTTTTTCTTACTCTAACACATATAGAATTGGATTTGTGATGTTTTTCGTTAATCGAGAAACAAAAGATAAATTGAGACCTATTTTGTGAAGTGTTTTGTTGTCAGAAATCCACACAAACTTTTGAATATTTGTTTTAGCTCATCAAGGAATGTTCCTTGAGAAAAAAAAACTAATATGTCAAAAAGTCAGTGGGAGTCATATTCATCTTGAGAGTCTCAAGAGTCAACCGACAATATACCTTTTAGTTATCACTAGTACGTGACCTGAGGTTGATAACCTATCGTGTTTGGTTAACACATTCTTATTTTTGTGCACTTCTAGTTGAGTTGTCAATGCTTATAAGTTATATGTTTTCATTTAACTGCAAAAGCAAAAGATACATTGGTCAGTGAAAGTACATTGATTAATATGGATGAGTTGTTAACAACACGGAAGCACTGGTAGGCCCTTGTGCTACCAGAGGGCAAGAAATTTAGAATAAGCGAAGTTCAATCCATGGAAAGAAAGATAAATTTGAATTTTGTTAGGTCTTAAACCTTGTCTTATGATTGTAGGTTGGAAATGATAGATTCACATGGATATGAACATATGCACCATAAAATATAGGGGAAGAGTTTTCGTTCTAATTCATGAGAATGATTACGAGGTGATATGGGCAAATTTAGTCATATAATTTATGCATTATCTTAATAATTTATGTTGTTTTTGTCTCATTTAATGAACAAAAGGTACTTAATTAGTTTAGAATTTCATTTTTCAGCAACAATGACATGCTTGGATGGAAAAGGAAACGGAACTAGCGATTGGAGGCTTGGATCTTGAATTTTGAAGAAAGAAGGATGTTGCTGGACAGCTTGACCCCTCTTCAGTGTTTTGGCCATATCTCATGAAGCGTAACTCCGATTGATGAGATTCAAAATGTCCTGAAAACTAGACACAATTTTGGACGACTTTCATGTTTTGAGAAAATGTTGATTCCAAACGGACTCGACGACTAGGCCATAAAATCGACGAGTCACGTCGAACTTTCGCGATTCTGGACTCGCTGACTTGCCGTACACGGGTTTTAAGTGACGGAATCGCCGAGTAGGTCACTAGTGTAACACCGTAAAAATTAAAACAATTTTTCGCATTTTAAAAACCATATAATTTCATTCACATCTACATTTTAAAACATTGTATCATCATTATCTCAATACAAAACCCCAAGATCAAAACATATGAACTCCAGTGTGTGTGTGTGTGTACGAGTCATGTCGGCGCCTTCCCGCGATCATCACTGGTACCTGAAACACCACACATAAAACTGTAAGCAATAATGCTTAGTGAGTTTCCCAAAATACCACATAAACACATATCAGCCACTTAAGGTTGTAACTTGTAACGCCCGCAGATCCGGACTAGTCAATTTAGAGGCAATAGGGGTCGAAAACGACTTTTCGACAAAAAGATTATTTAGAATAAATAATCCTAACCAAGTTGTAGAATATGTCACAAGGTTTCCGTACATATAAAGAACCCCGAAATCCGAGTTATAACGAAGAAGTTATGACCCGTCGAAGTTTCGCGTCGGAACCGACACGGCGCCGGGAAGCGTAAATAGTAAACTTATAATAGAGTGAGATTTAGCCTTAGCGCTCTAAACGAAAGTCGTAGAATATGTTAAACTAAGAACATCGATAAAAAGAACGCCCAAATCCGACTTCGTATGAAGAAGTTATGATTTTTCGAAGTTTCGGAATAGCAATGTACAGCCCGAAATTCGAATATTAGATCGAGTGATTTTTAGCCGACACAACCTAAACGAGAATCGAAGAACTCGTTATTAGTAGCGTAACGATAAAAAGACAGACGAAAATGGACATCGGATAAAGAAGTTATGAGATTTTAACGGACCAATCCTGTCCCGGCCTGTTAAAAATATAACTTTAAAAATAAAGTCAAAATTAGCCGACGGAGTCTAAACGAAAGTTGTAGAGTACGTCTCCACCTACGCGTGGATATAAAGAACGTCAAAAACGGAGTTCGTATGAACGAGTTACAAATTATAATAGCATATTTACGTATTAAAATAAAATATAAATCATGTATACGTACACACACACACACACACACACACATATATATATATATATATATATATATATATATATATATATATATATATAGGTATTGACGATGCGGTCATTATAAGACTAATGTTGAGTTCTTTCGACATTAGTTTAGTACAAATATCATTAAATCCATTTAAAATAATATAATAGAAGGGTGTTTAGTTGTTTATATAACTAAAAGGTCATTAAGTAATTATGGAGGGTAGTTTTTGAAAATTCAATTAGTATAAACAAGAGCCTTGGGCTCTCATATTTCTTGCACCATTCTCTTGATTCAAGAGTCTTTCTCTCCTTATCCCCCGAGCATTTCGGTCCCTCGTGATTCGACTTCTCTTTCTGTAGTTTAGTATAATAAGGTGAGCGCTGAAGCGCTGCACGAATCTTTCTTAGAAAGATTCAGCGACGAAGTTCTGCCCCTGCAGAGCCCGACTCCTAGCTAAAATCTCATTGTAAGTAAGTTATGCTTACCCTATTTTAAAATATAGTTTATATTTAAAATTAGTATTGTTATTATAAATTTATAATAAATATTTGAGCTATTATTATGACTTATATAAGTGTCGTTATAATATCTTTTTAACTACTCGCGGTACGGGGAATCTGGTTTAAAGGGCCGCATAGGGTTGTTGGATTTCAGAAGTGCTATACGCCAAAATGGTCCTGCCCTCCGGTGTTTTATGTCTGGCCCCTGTCTGTACATAGTGGTTGGAAAGTATTGTTTAAACGCTTATATAATAATAATAATAATAATAATAATAATAATAACAATAATAATAATAATAATAATAATAATAATAATAATAATAATAATAATAATAATAATAATAATAATAATAATAAGACTAATAATTAGTCACGGTAAATATTAGACTAAAATCTAGTGGTAATAATACTAGGTTTCGTCGAAGGAAATTATTTTGAAGTAAACGAAGCGTTGTCCGAGTACCGAGTCACCACCTTCTCAAGTGAGTGCATAGTTACTTTCATCTTACACATAGATATGAAGTATTTAATGTATATTACGTGCTGTGAGTGCATGGTCCATTTCATCTTACACATAGATATGAAGTATTTTATTATAAATTTACGTGCTATGTGTGCATATTGTCTGAATACTTGCTGTCTATGCTGGTGAAAGATTTTTATACATGTTTAAATGATGTAAACTGTATAAAGTATTTTATATCTACAAGATATGTTGGGTAAAACATGGGTAGATGAATGATGAGGGATAAAAGTTGAAATAGAAGAAGATTAGTAGCATGGACCTACTGCCCTATAGGTATACATTGGCATCAGTGGACCTAGTACCCTATAGATGAGCACTGGCAGCTGCGCCACAACCCGTAGATGTTTTAGATCTACGGTAAACGTCCTAGCAGCTGCACTCTAAGGACAGTATCGGCAGCTACGCCTAATAGGGAGCCTTATGACCATGACAGTGGCGTTAAAAGGTCAATACCGGCAGAAGCGCCAATGTCCCAATTCTGGCAGCTGCGCCTAAGTGACAAGATTAGCAGCTGCGCTTGACCAAAGTGTCATTGGCAACAATGGACTTCATGTTGTTTCCTTAGGATGATCCTTAGGAATGAATGAATGAGAAATAGCTGGTTCTTAGGGTAGATCCTTAAGAATAAAGAAGATAATGGGGATGGGTAATTGGGTTGATTGTTTGATTGTTAAAACATAATAATTATATTATTGTGGGTTGAAAACCCTATGTACTCACCAGGTTTCCCAACCTGACCCACTCAGTTTATTTGTATCACGGGTGTCGATATGAAGTCACATTACAGTGAGAGATTTAAAAGAGATGTAGATCACTAGTGTAAATAAATGTAAGTTCTGTTTATGCTTATGTTTCTGTATTGACGATGACATCCCAAATGTTTTTAAAAGTGAATAAAAATATATTTCTTTAGAAATGCTTTGATAACGCGATTATCATGTTTTTCTGGGAACAAATTCCGCAACATTTTTATTAAAAGAAGTTACTCTGATTTTTATAAAGTATAAACAAAATTGGTCTTTTCTGGCCGTGAAAATGGGATGTCACTCATAAAGTTCAGACCTTGACACTCATATAACATCTATATGGTCTAACTTGGTGATTTAGCCCCAAAAATAACATCCTAAGCTCATGGCTCCTAAAATAACTCATAAAGCTCCAAGGGTTAAGGTCTCTGGACCTCTTTGGGTCCAGATCCAAAGCATAAACTCGAGAAGGAACCAATTGCTCCACATATCAATCCTCTAAAGGGGGGCTAGAAAACCCTAACTCTAAGAATCAACACCAAATCTGAAGAATGTCCGAATAAATACCTCAATATGAAGTCTATGAACTCCGAAGTCACCAGAATCGCACCTCCTTCAGCCTCCTCTTGCCTTGGTCACCTCTTTCTTGCAAATATACCAACAAAATGATCAAGAATGGCCTCTCCTTCCTCACAAACGCTCTAGATCTCTTAGGGTTTCTCTCTGGGGTTTGGTAGCCGCAAATGACGGCCCTAAGGGCCTTTAAATAGGTCCCAAACCCAGGAAAATATGGTTTCATTAAACAGCGTGGACTCGCTGAGTCCACTCATGAACTCGTCGAGTCCAGCTGTGATCCCGGATACGAATCCGCGACCATACTCGGCGAGTCTAAACACCAACTCGCCGAGTTTCCTCTCAACCTCCAAAAAATAAAGTAATAATTAATATACCTGGGAATCCGGGTGTTACAATTCTCCCCCACTAAAATTAGACTTCGCCCTCGAAGTCTCACTCTGCAAACAACTCTGGATGCTGCTCCCGCATCTCACGCTCCGGCTCCGAATTCAACTCTGACCGTTTCCGATGCTGCCACTGGACCTGCACCAGAGGCACCTCTTTGTTCCTCAAAACCTTGATCTTTCGATCCCTAATTGCCACCGATCTCCCAATATAGTTTAGGCTCGCATCCACCTGAATATCTTCTAATGGCACCACTGCCGACTCATCGGCTATACACTTTCTCAGCTGCGACACGTGGAAAGTGTCATGGATCTGACCCAACTCTGCAGGTAACTCCAAACGGTAGGCTACCCTGCCTACCCTCGCGATCACCCGGAAAGGACCGATGTATCGGGGCCCCAACTTGCCCCTCTTCCTGAATCGAATCACTCATTTACAAGGAGAGACCTTCAGGAGCATGAAGTCATCGACCTGAAACTCGAGCTCGGACCGGCACCTGTCCGCATAGTTCTTCTGAAGAATCTGAGCGGTCAACAACCTCTATCTGACCCTGCTTTGTCGTCTGAAGCACGATCTCAGTACTACCTATCACACGCTGCCCTACCTCTCCTCAGCAAATGGGGGCCCGGCACCTCCTCCCATACAATAGCTCAAAGGGTGGCATACCAACGCTCGAATGATGGTTGTTGTTGTAGGAAAACTCTGCCAAGGGAAAGTACGTGTCCCAACTCCCACCAAAATCCAACACACATGCCCGGAGCATGTCCTCGAGCGTCTGAATCGTCCGCTCAATCTGTCCGTCAGTCTGTGGGTGGTATGTGGTGCTAAAATGCAATCTCGTACCCAATTCCTCATGAAACTTCTTCCAGAATCTGGAATTGAAACGTACATCTCGATCTGAGACAATCAAGATCGACACTCCATGTCGCGATACCACCTCTCTTACGTACATCTCTGCCAACCTCTCCGCGGAAGAGCTCTCACTGATAGCAAGGAAATGAACGTTCTTCGTCAACATGTCCACAATCACCCAAATTGCATCGACACCTCTCGCGGTCCTTGGCAATTGGTGATGAAATCCATGGTAATTTGCTCCCATTTCCACTTGGGAATCTCTAACGGCTGCAGCTTACCATGTGGATGCTGGTGCTCGACCTTAACCCTATGACAGGTCAAGCATCTCTCTACAAACCATGTGACATCCCTCTTCATACTGGGCCACCAATACTCCCTCTTTAGGTTTAAAATACATCTTAGTGGTCCGGGATGGATCGAGAACTTCAATCTATGAGCCTCTTCCATCAAAATGGTACACGTCCCGCCCACAAACGGTACCCATATCCGACCCTAAAATTGATGGGTTTTAGCCATAAGATCTTTCCTATGTGCGCATGCAAAACCCTAATGCTCGGATCTAGGCTTTCTAATAAACATGCTTTGAATCCAAGACTTCTAATAACTAATTAGGCTAAATAACAACATTGAAACAGATCTAGAATCATACCTTTGAATTCCTTGTTGACCTTGAGGTCTTGGAGCTTCTAGAGTCACAAATGTCACTCCTCTAATGGCTTACAAACACCAAAGCAATAAGAATGATTTAGGAGAGAGGAGAGGGGAGGAATTTCGACCAGAGGTTCCTTGCTTTAGGAGATGTGTCGAATTCCCTATGCCATGGGGTCTATTTATACTTGTAGACTCCTTAAGGGTTACAACCTAAACCCTAATTGGATAATCTTCTCTTAAGGCTATCCAAATCCATTCCTAGATAACTCTAATGGACGATTTTAGCTATCCTATAGCCTCTAGAATCCGTCCATAGCATATCCAAATGGATTTACAGTCTAAAGCTTAACTATCAAACAATTGACAGTTTATACCCCTTTATTTAATTAATCTCTCTAAGTCACCAAATTAATTCTAATTAATTCTATGAATTATATTAATCAAATAACAATATATTATTCATTATATTATTCCCATAATATATTAATAATATTTACTCTCTCTTATTAAATCATCCTATCAAGTTGCTATGGTGAAGGCAACCCAAAAGGACCATGCACAACCGGGTCAAATACTTGTCTAATATAGTTGCAGCCTTAGACACTATTCCAACAGTCTCCCACTTGGATAAGTCTAGTAACTATATGCACAAGTACAATTCGGTTTGCAATCGTAGCTCTCAAAGACGCTGTCAACTCTGATCTAATCAATCTTGTCCTTTAGATAAGGGAACGTACAGTCCTCTGTTAGATATCATGCTGACAATCCTATGGAATGGTTAGTCAAGCATTTAGGTTTCTCGATCTCTGATTTATTTGACATAGAACTTAATCGAACACATCAATTCAGTTCTGACCGGGCCCGGCACATAAGTCAAATCAAATCATCGAGCGGCCGAGATATCGCTTTTACCTTCCTAGATAAAAGTTACAGATAAACTTCGACTTATATGCATTTACTTATTCATTAACCAACTATACACAACAATGCGTTTTATGACACCGAGTTACTGATGCGTTTTCGCATTATCAATGTACAACCAATTAACAAATAATAAACCATATATCTAGGTTTTAAGACTATATGATATTATCGTCTTGCGATCACCTTTTATATCGTATTCCATAAGGTGATTCCAGCAAGCGCGGGTCTATTCCAATGCTCAAAACTAGTTCATAAGCACTCATGAACGTTGCAGCAATCCTTTGCTATGTCCAACACCATTTAGACATTCTACACACCAATTCATGACAATCTTCATTCATATCTACTCCCAACATATGAACGATTGTGGACCATTTGAACAATTCGATTATTCCTAATAAACTCAATTATTCTGGAAGTCAAAACATGCAAAGTGAAACAATAGCTAAACAATTAACATAAGATAGTAACATTAATCATAAATAAAACTCCTTTATTTAATCATCAAATGTCAATTACATTTATCTATTACACGTTTCTAATACTATCTAATCTATGCTAATATCATCCTTCAGCCCAATACTCCTAGAATGTTGTAAGTGCTTAACCCTACTCAGTCCCTTCGTAAGCGGATCAGCTGGGTTATCTTTTGATGATATCCTCTTCACTACGAGTTGTCCTTCTTCTACACGATGTCTAATGAAGTGATACTTTCTGTCGATATGTCTTGATCTACCATGATCCCTCGGTTCCTTGGTCAAGGCAACCGCGCCTTCGTTATCACAGAAAATCTCCATTGGCTCCTTTATGGCAGGTACAACTCCAAGATCACTGATGAAGTTCTTTAGCCATATTGCCTCCTTCGACGCTTCGCTCGCTGCAATTTACTCTGATTCGCACGTTGAATCAGCTACGGTTTCCTGCTTGGAACTCTTCCATGTCACTGCTCCTCCATTTAGGGTAAAGACCCAGCCCGACTGCGAACGGTAGTTGTCCCTGTCGGTCTGAAAACTGGCGTCACTATACCCTCGCACCCTCAAGTCATCACTCCCTCCGAGGACTAAGAACCATTCCTTCGTCCTCCGAAGGTACTTAAGGATGTTTTTCACCGCAATCCAATGTGCTTTGCCAGGATTCCCTTGATATCTGCTAACCATGCTCAAAGTGAAGGCTACATCAGGGCGAGTACAAGTCATAGCGTACATGATTGAGCCAACTGCGGAAGCATATGGTACTCGGCTCATTTATGCTATCTCAGCTTCGGTACTCGGACTTTGAGTCTTACTCAATTTGGCATTACTTTGTATCGGTAGTTCTCCCTTCTTTGAGTTTTCCATACTAAAACGTTTTAGTACCTTCTCTAAGTAAGTATTCTGACTAAGTCCAATTAGTCTCTTACTTCTTTCTCTCACTATCCTTATTCCCAAAATGTAAGAAGCCTCTCCGAGGTCCTTCATAGCGAAGCACTTCCCGATCCAGGACTTAACTTTCTGCAGAGTCGGGATGTCGTTTCCTATGAGTAATATGTCATCGACATTTAGAACGAGGAAGCTTACTATACTCCCACTGGCTTTGACATATACACAAGATTCGTCTTCACTTCGTACAAATCCAAACTCTTTGACTTTCTCATCGAAGCAAAGATTCCATCTGCGAGACGCTTGCTTAAGTCCATAAATGGACTTCTCAAGCTTACACACTCTATCCGGATGCTTCGGATCCACAAACCCCTCTGGCTGAGCCATGTAAACATCCTCAACCAACTTTCCGTTAAGGAAAGCGTCTTGACATCCATTTGCCAAATCTCATAATCATGAAATGCGGCAATAGCTAGCATCACTCTAATAGATTTAATCTTCGCAACTGGTGAGAAGGTCTCATCATAGTCAACTCCGGGAGTTTGAGTAAAGCCCTTCGCGACCAATCGCTCTTTATATGTGTGTACGTTTCCATCCACGTCGGTCTTCTTCTTGAAGATCCATTTGCACCCAACGGTCTTACGTCCGTGCACGTAATCAACCAAATTCCAAACTTGGTTATCATACATGGAATGGATCTCGCTATCCATTGCCTCTTTCCACTTTGCAGACTCTAGGCCTGCCATGGCTTCCTTATAGCTATTAGGTTCATCAAGATTTATTAGTGTACCATCACTAATATACGTGTCCCCTTCGGTAGTAATATGAAAACCATAAAACTGGGGTAGAACTCTAACTCTATCGGAACGTCTAAGAGGTAAGGATTCGTCAATCGGTTCAACCGGAGTTTCCTCCTTGGGTTGAGTGCCAGCGGTAAAGGTTCCATCATCTATCGACTCTTGAATCTCTTCAAGTTCGATTTGCCTCCCACTGTCTCATTGGCTTATGAGTTCTCGCTCTCGGAAAACTCCTCTCCTCGCAACGAAGACTACATTGTCCTTCGGTCTATAGAAGAGATATCCAAAGGATGTCTGCGGGTAGCCGATGAAAATACATTGCTCACTTCGAGGTTCAAGCTTGTCGTGAGTATCTCGTCTTACGAAAGCCTCGCAACCCCAAACCTTGATATGTGCCAACGAGGGAGCTTTCCCTGTCCACATCTCGTGAGGTGTTTTGGCAACCTTCTTGGTAGGGACTCGGTTAAGGATATGGGCGGCAGTCTCTAAGGCATACCCCCAAAAAGAGATAGGTAGTGAAGCACGACTCATCATAGAGCGAACCATATCCAATAAGGTTCGATTACGCCTTTCTGCCACACCATTCAACTGCGGTGTCCTAGGAGGCGTCAATTGCGAAACTATTCCACACTTCTTGAGATAATCGTGGAATTCAAGACTTAGGTACTCTCCTCCTCGATCGGATCGAAGCATCTTGATTTTCCTGCCCAATTGATTCTCCACTTCATTCTTGAACTCTTTGAACTTTTCAAAAGTTTCTGACTTTTGCTTGATTAAGTAGATATACCCATATCTACTATAGTCATCGGTAAAAGTCACATAGAAGCGGTTCCCATCCTTCGTGGTTGATCTAAATGGTCCATATACATCGGTATGTATTAGGTCCAATAGACCCTCGCCCCTTTCACATGTACTCGTGAAGGGTGATTTAGTCATCTTTCCAAGTAAACAAGACTCGCATGTGTCATCTTCCCTAAGGTCGAATGACTCCAACACTCCATCATTTTGGAGTTTGGCTATGTGTTTCTTGTTGACATGTCCAAGACGACAATGCCACAAGGATGCTTTATCCATACTAGTGGAAGAATCAATATTCAAAACATCATTTCCTAAGTTATCAATAATCATTACAGTTTCATATATTTCATTACATGGTATAGCTTCAAAGTAAAAGACACCATTTAGATAAGCTAAAATAGAACCATTCTCATTATTAAAATAAAATCTAAATCCTTGTCTATATAAACCATGAAATAAAATGATGTTTCTAGCCATTTCTGGCGAATAGCAACAATTGTTCAAATCTAAAACCAAACTATTCCTAAGCACTAAAGAAAACACTCCAATCTTGGTCACAGGCGACGATCTTCTGTTCCCCATGATTAGATTTATCCTTCCTTGCTCCACATCCCTACTTCTTCTTAGTCCCTGCACATTAGAACAAATGTGATAACCACAACCGGTATCAAGAACCCAAGAAATAGCATGATTAGAATCGTTAGATTTGATTGTGTATATACCTGCGAAAGATGGCTTGATCTTTCCCTCTTTAATTGCTTGCAGGTAATTTGGGCAGCTTCTCTTCCAATGTCCTATCTTGTGGCAGTGGTGGCACTCTGCCTCCTTCGGGTTAGAGCAGGGCTTAGCGGGATCAACTTTGGTCCCACTAGAAGAGGCACCATCTCGGGCTTTCACCTTGCGATAGTTCTTCGATGAAGCTTTCCTCTTCTTTCCCTTTCCTTGACCAATAGCCAAGACAGGAGCAGCGGGCGGATTGGGATTAGGTGCAACAGACTTGTCCTTGAAGTTGCTCTCAGCAACCCTCAAGAGACCTTGGAGCTTGCTTAGGGTGACCTCTTCTTTGTTCATGTGGTAGGTCATCCTGAACTGGTTGTACATCGGAGGCAAAGAGTGAAGCACCATGTCGATCACCAAGTCTTCCCCGAAGTCAACATTTAACTTGCAAAGGCGGTCGACATACCTTTGCGTCTTTTGCAAGTGCACGGTAAGAGATTCTCCATGACCCATCTTTGCGGAAATCATGTTAGTGAAAATCTCATACCGCTCTTGTCTGGCGTTTTGGTGGTACCTCTCCAATAAGTCTTGGTGCATCTCGTACGGGTACATGTCCTCGTAGGACTTTTGGAATTCGGAGTTCATGGTAGCAATCATGATGCAATGTACCTTCGTTGCATCTTGCTCATGAGTTTCAAAGGCGGTGATTTCAGCTGGAGTAGCGATTTCGGTGTTGATTTTCTCGAGCTTTTCATCAAGGACATACTCCTTGTCCTCATAGCGAGTAATCGTGCGAATGTATCTTATCCATTCGCTAAAGTTCGTTCCATCGAAGGTGACCTTTTGGCAAAGGCTCATCAACGTGAAAGAACTAGCAGCAGCGTTGTTTGCGTTCGACATCTATAATTGGAAAAGGAAAAAGATAGATTAGAATAAGAATCCCTAATTATCACCCAATAAGAAAAATTAGGGCTAGGATCCAACAATAACATTTACATATTAGAAAAGGGATGTCGTAATCTAACATGCAAATAAATTGAAGGTAAGTGAATGACGATTCACTAATTCTCCATCACAAAACCTAAACTATTAGTCCTAAGTATTTTTGAGAATTCCTAGGTTCGGATGAGATTCATTGAAACTATTCAATGGCATGTTTAAATCTCGATATGCCCCTCTTGTTTGTGACTGGGATGCCGAGGATCACAAAGCGGGTGTGAATTACCATGCAAATTCACATGGTGCCTTCATTGTAACGATTACCTATTCGATGTGCCGGTAAACCACACACGCTCCATCGAACTATGATAAACAATGAATCACCCTTTGCCACCTTCGCTTAGAACCAATTAGTGTGCCGGTAAACCACACACGCTCCACTAACTTCTTAGCAAGGTGAAAAGTGTAATTTCATGGGATTGCATCAATTCACTTTTCCTAAAGTAACTAGGATTGGGAAATTTTAAAAATATGTGTAGTTACTTTATATTTCTTATTATACTTTTAATGAGAGGATGAGGTTGCCCTATCCTACCCGTTCGGCTAACGACCCTCCACCAATCAAGCAAGCGGTGGGTGTGAGTGTACACCCATTAAGCGCCATTTTATAGGCCGCAACCTTATACCCACCTTATAGATCGGCTTCGTGAATGAGGCCTACTAACGGTAAGACTAGCATTTAGTTATACATACATATATATATATATATATATATATATATATATATATTATTCTAGTAATATCATATTAGTATAGGGTTGTATTTTAAAACTTTTAAAATCTAGGGTTTGAAATTTAAGTTGTCTAAATTAAAACTTTTAATCACAAATGTAAATTTCAAAACATGAGGGTAGGTTTTAAACATTTAAAACATGGAGGATCAAATAACAAATAATTTCAATTAACAATTAATATCCTAATTATCTATATTTGATTTTATTCAAGATAATTACCAAAATAATTAATTAATTATCATATAAGGAAATTAAATATTTTATTAGTTGATAAATACATTTAACTAGATCAAGATAATAGTCATATATATCAAAAAATCGGATTTAGATTGATCTATTATGATTAAGGTAAGTTTCCATAAGATAATTATGAAAAAATCCCGAATCTGGCCATTCCTGACGCCTAGACTCGTCGAGTGCACAAGGGGACTCGCCGAGTCAGGCCTACTCGCTGAGTCCACCTTGGGACTCGCCGAGTCAGTGACTCAGAAACCTAAAAATCGAATTTTGCAGGTTTGTTTCAGTTAATCAAGCAACAATTTAAAGAAAACCAAGCTAGGCTCTGATACCACTGATGGGTTTTAGCCATAAGATCTTTCCTATGTGCGCATGCAAAACCCTAATGCTCGGATCTAGGCTTTCTAATAAACATGCTTTGAATCCAAGACTTCTAATAACTAATTAGGCTAAATAACAACATTGAAACAGATCTAGAATCATACCTTTGAATTCCTTGTTGACCTTGAGGTCTTGGAGCTTCTAGAGTCACAAATGTCACTCCTCTAATGGCTTACAAACACCAAAGCAATAAGAATGATTTAGGAGAGAGGAGAAAGGAGGAATTTCGACCAAAGGTTCCTTGCTTTAGGAGATGTGTCGAATTCCCTATGCCATGGGGTCTATTTATACTTGTAGACTCCTTAAGGGTTACAACCTAAACCCTAATTGGATAATCTTCTCTTAAGGCTATCCAAATCCATTCCTAGATAACTCTAATGGACGATTTTAACTATCCTATAGCCTCTAGAATCCGTCCATAGCATATCCAAATGGATTTACAGTCTAAAGCTTAACTATCAAGCAATTGACAGTTTATACCCCTTTATTTAATTAATCTCTCTAAGTCACCAAATTAATTCTAATTAATTCTATGACTTATATTAATCAAATAACAATATATTATTCATTATATTATTCCCATAATATATTAATAATATTTACTCTCTCTTATTAAATCATCCTATCAAGTTGCTATGGTGAAGGCAACCCAAAAGGACCATGCACAACCGGGTCAAATACTTGTCTAATATAGTTGCAGCCTTAGACACTATTCCAACAAAAATGTCATAAGCCCCTGGTTATCGGTAACGAACTCCGATACCAGCCCGACAACTCGCTCTCTCTTATGGCTGTCTGGCCTCACGGTCTCAGCCTGGGCCCCACGAATAGTGTCCAACACCGGAGTCATCACTGTTAATATCAAACAAACATCTCGCATTGGGGCGCCCTACGGATCAGTGCATCGGCTACAACATTAGCCTTGCCCGGGTGGTACAGGATCTCACAATCGTAATCCTGCACCACATCCAACCATCTCCTCTGACGCATATTCAGGTTGGGCTGATCCATTAGATACTTCAGGCTCTTATGGTCCGTCTATATGGTACACCAAACCCCATACAGATAGTGACGCCAAATCTTGAGGGCGAACACCACCGCCCCCAACTCCAGATCGTGGGTGGGATACCTCGTCTCATGAGGCTTCAGCTGCCTCGATGCGTATGCTATCACATGAACCCTCTGCATAAGCACCGCTCCCAGCCCAGATATCGATGCGTCACAATACACTACGAAGTCCTCCATCCCCTCCGGAAGGGCTAACACTGGAGCTTCGCATAATCTCAGGCGAATTGTCTCGAAGGAGGCCTGCTGCTCTTGACCCCATGAAAAAGCGACACCCTTCCGGGTCAACTTGGTGAGTGGCATGGCGATCTTGGAGAAATCCCTGATAAATCTCCGATAATGACCAGCCAACCCTAGGAAACTCCTAATCTCGGTAGGTGACCTTGGCACATCCCAACTCATCACTGCCTCAATCTTGGCCGGGTCAACCAATATCCCTTTCTGGTTCACGAGGTGCCCTAGGAACTGGACCTCTCGCAACCAAAAATCACACTTAGAAAATTTGGCATAAAGCCTCTCCGATCTCAGGACTCCGAGGATCTCCCTCAAATGCTCCTCATGCTGCTCTCTGGATCTCGAATACACCAATATGTCGTCGATGAACACGATTACCGAGCGGTCCAACATCGGTCTGCACACTCTGTTCATGAGATCCATGAACACCGCCAGTGCATTGGTGAGTCTGAAAGGCATCACCACGAACTCGTAATGCCCATAACGAGTCCTGAATGTTGTCTTCTGGATGTCCTCATCTCGCACCCTCACCTGATGATACCCAGACCTCAAATCGATCTTGCAGAACCAAGATGCTCCCTGCAACTGATCGAACAAATCGTCGATCCTCGGCAACGGGTAATGGTTCTTGATCATTAGCTTGTTCAACTCCCGGTAATCAATGCACTTTTGGTGTGAACCATCCTTCTTCTTGACAAAAAGGATAGGTGCTCCCCATGGCGAACTGCTCGGACGAATAAACCCCTTCCCCGGCAGCTCCTGGAGCTACGAGGATAACTCCTGCATCTCTAGAGGCGCAAGGCGATAAGGCGCCTTGGCGATAGGCGCAGCCCCAGAACCAAATCGATACTGAACTCTACCTTCCTCTCCAGAGGCACACCCGACAACTCCTCTGGAAATACATCCGGAAACTCACGCACTATCGGGACCTCATCAACTGACCTCGGTCTCTCTGAATCAACCCTTGCATCCATCACATATGCTACAAATCCCCTACAACCCTGTTGTAGACTCTGTCTCGCTCTGGCGACCGAACAAAATGTTGACCCAGCACGTGTACCCTCGTCGTACACCATAAGAACTCCCCCACTGGGGTCTCGTATGGTCACCAGTTATCTCTCGTAGTCGATAACCGCTCCCACTTTGCTCAACCAGTCCATGCCCACAATGACACAAATACCCCCCATCGCAATAGGAACCAAATCAATCGGAAACTCAACGCCGAAAATCTCGAGTACACATCCTAGGATTACATCGGCGGCATACACCGTCCTCTCGTCAGCTATGGAAACTCTCAGAGGTCGACTCAACGCCTCTCGATTAATATTGAGGTGCTGACTAAAAGCCAAATATACAAAAGACCAACTCGCACCCGAGTCAAATAACACCAAGGCAGGTACATAATTCACAAGAAAAGTACCTACGCATAACATAAAATGTAACGCCCGCAGATCCGGGCTAGTCAATTTAGAGGCAATAGGGGTCAAAAACGACTTTTCGACAAAAAGATTATTTAGAGTAAATAATCTTAACCAAGTTGTAGAATATGTCACAAGGTTTCCGTACATATAAAGAACGCCGAAATCCGAGTTATAATAAAGAAGTTATGACCCGTCGAAGTTTCGCGTCGGAACCGGCACGACACCGGGAAGCGTAAATAGTAAATTTATGATAGAGCGAGATTTAGCCTTAGCGCTCTAAATGAAAGTCGTAGAATATGTTAAACTAAGAACATCAATAAAAAGAACGCCCAAATCTGACTTCGTATGAAGAAGTTATGATTTTTCGAAGTTTCAGATTAGCAGTGTACAGCCCGAAATTCGAATTTTAGATCGATTGATTTTTAGCCGACACAACCTAAACGAGAATCGAAGATCTCGTTATTAGTAGTGTAACGATAAAAAGACAGACAAAAAAGGACATCGGATGAAGAAGTTATGAGATTTTAACGGACCAATCCTGTCCCGGCCTGTTAAAAATACAACTTTAAAAATAAATTCAAAATTAGCCGACGGAGTCTAAACGAAAGTTGTAGGGTACGTTCCCGCCTACGCGTGGATATAAAGAACGTCAAAAACGGAGTTCGTATGAACGAGTTACAAATTATAATAGCATATTTACGTATTAAAATAAAGTATAAATCATGTATACGTACACACACACACACACACATATATATATATATATATATATATATATATATATATATATATATATATACATATGTATATATCATTAGAAAGGTATCGACGATGCGGTCATTATAAGACTAATGTTGAGTTCTTTCGACATTAGTTTAGTACAAATATCATTAAATCCATTTAAAATAGTATTATAGAGGGGTGTTTAGTTGTTTATATAACTAAAATGTCATTAAGTAATTATGGAGGGTAGTTTTTGAAAATTCAATTAGGATAAATAAGAGCCTTGGGCTCTCATATTTCTTACACCATTCTCTTGATTCAAGAGTCTTTCTCTCCTTATCCTCCGAGCATTTCGGTCCCTCGTGATTCAACTTCTCTTTCTGTAGTTTAGTATAGTAAGGTGAGCGTTGAAGCGCTGCACGAATCTTTTCTTAGAAAGATTCAGCAACGAAGTTCTGCCCCTGCAGAGCCCGACTCCTAGCTAAAACCCCCTTGTAAGTAAGTTATGCTTACCTTACTTTAATATAGCTAATATTTAAAATTAGTATTGTTATTATAAATTTATAATAAATATTTGAGCTATTATTATGACTTATATAAGTGTCATTATAATATCTTTTTAACTACTCGCAGTACGGGGAATCTGGTTTAAAGGGCCGCATAGGGTTGTTGGATTTCAGAAGTGCTATACGCCAAAATGGTCCTGCCTTCCGGTGTTTTATGTCTGGCCCCTGTCTGTACATAGTGGTTGGAAAATATTGTTTAACGCTTATATAATAATAATAATAATACTAAGACTAATAGTTGGTCACGGTAAATATTAGACTAAAATTTAGCGATAATAATGCTAGGTTTCGTCGAAGGAAAATAGAATCGTTAGAAGCAAGTGCTGCCCGATTTTGGAATCATCACTTTAACAAGTGAGTGCATAGTTACTTTCAGCTTACACATAGATATGAAGTATTTTATATAAATTACGTGCTATGTGTGCATATTATCTGAATACTTGCTATCTATGCTGGATGAACGTTTTATACATGTTTTCAATGATTTAAATTGTATATGTATTTTATATCTACAAAATGTGTTGGGTAAAACATGGGTAGATGTAATAGTTGTTGTGTGACAAGATAAAACGATGAGAGACCTCGTTATAGATGTTATTGATGATCCAGTCATCTAGCAGAGTATAGATGAGGACCACAGACTATTCTAGACAGTCCAGTGGAACACTAGCAGGCTCGCAACCTGTAGGTGTTTATTCGAACTGTGTGTTTATTTGAACTATGTGCTCATCAGATGTACTCCATCCCCCACATGGTTGCCTTAACGACATTTATTGCCGAGGAATCCCCTTAGCAGTAGTGTCCGTCCCGATGATAATCCTTAGGATAGGTCCCTTATGATAGATGATTAGGGACGTAATGTGAGGATAACGGGAATGGGTAATCGGGTTTGTTTAATTTAATGAAGTTAATAAACTTATTTCTTGTGGGTTGAAAACCCTATGTGCTCACCAGGCTCCCAAGCCTGACCCACTCAGTTTTATGTATTACAGGTAGTGGCGCTTGAGCATGGTTATGATGTTTGGACGAGGGATTACGGATATAGGCCTGTAGATATGAAATAATGTAGTAAGGCTTATATTGTACTGTTTATGCTTTTGATCTGTACGAACATGACATCCCAAGTCTTTTAATGAAATACATTTCTATGGAAATGCTTTTGATAAATCTTTATCATATTTTGTTTTGGGACAAATTCCACAACACTTTTATTTAAGATGTTACTCTGATTTTTAAACAAAGCATAAACAAACCGGTCTTTTTTGGCCGTGATTTTGGAGATGTCACATAAAATAAACACTATATCCCAACATCAAAATAAATACAAGAAAGGATACATACCAGCCAGAACGTCAGGCGCAGCGCGGACCTCCTCCACAGTCAACTGAAAGGCTCTCCCTCGTGCCTTTGGTACCTCGGCCTTCACTGGCCGTGTAACGACCCAAAAATCACGACTAAAAATTTCTTTTAAAACATTACTAAAACCATATTTACAAAATTGTATCATAAGTCATAACATAATTTTTAGAGTATTAATTCAAAACATAATCTCATTATCAGAGTCAAACGTCCCCAGGCTAACTAACTATGGTGTGTGCTCTGCA
This sequence comes from Lactuca sativa, assembly GCF_002870075.4. Classification (NCBI taxonomy): domain Eukaryota; kingdom Viridiplantae; phylum Streptophyta; class Magnoliopsida; order Asterales; family Asteraceae; genus Lactuca; species Lactuca sativa. Next base: position 11,942,218 of record NC_056623.2, read on the forward strand.
ATCTTCCCGAGCTCCTCTTTTGAAAACCGAGTACCTGAAACCAAAACTGAAAACCGTAAGCACGAAGCTTAGTGAGCTCCCCCAATTTACCACATACCACACAAAAACATATAAAGCACATACTGGGCCTTGCCCACTGCATCGACCGAAGTCCGGACTAACTGGGGCCTTGCCCCTACATCGGACCGAAGTCCGAAGCTGACTGGGACCTTGTCCCCTACATCGGACCGAAGTTCGAAGCTGACATCGGACCGAAGTCCGAAGCTGACTGGGACATTGTCCCCTACATCGGACCGAAGTCTGAAGCTGACATCAGACCAAAGTCCGAAGCTGACATCGGACCGAAGTCCAAAGCTGACTGGGACCTTGTCCCCTTCATCGGACCGAAGTCCGAAGCTGGCTGGGACCTTGTCCCCTACATTGGACCGAAGTCCGAAGCTGGCTGAACATAGCATAAACATATCAACTAGCATAAACACATAAACCCTGTCTGAGCCACGAAGGCATCAAACATACTAATTGCTACATCGGACCGTATCCCGAAAACTACTGCTAGCTGAACGGGCCGGCATTGTGGCCTTAGACCCATTCCTACTGAAGGGAAACTCACCTGAACTGCTGAGCTCTACTGATAAACCTCTGGCTGCTACTCGACAATCTCCCAAACCACTGCTCCTCTAGCTCTCCGAGCTATCAATATCCATAAAACACTTAGTCCAACTGACCTCCAAAGGTCAACTAGGTCAACTCTGGTCAAGGTCAAAATCCTGGTCAAAGTCAACCTTCCAGGTCAACCCTACTCGCCGAGTCCTCCTAATGACTCGCCGAGTTCATATGCTCAGGGTCTTTCTATTCGCGACTCGACTCGCCGAGTCAGTCTATGACTCGCCGAGTCCAACTAGTTCCAAGTCCTGTCCTGTCCAACTCGCTGAGTCACCACTCGACTCACTGATTCGAGTCTCAACTCGAAGGGTTTGGGGTTTCGCGACTTGACTCGCCGAGTCCACAAATAGACTCGCCGAGTCCAAGGCAATCTTCAACCAACTCGTCGAGTTGTTCTTCCAACTCGCCGAGTTCATGCTTAACTTCATCCGACTCGACGATCTGTTCATCCCACTCGTCGAGTTCCTCCTCATCTTTAAGCTACTAGCCGAGTCCACTCGAAGGACTCGCCGAGTCCATTCAAATCTACATACATGCAGAGGACTTTTGAGTCATGCATGGGCTCCAAACTGTAGATCCACCCTTCTAAAGCCTATTCCTTACGTAAAGTGGAAAACTTTACGTGTAGCTAACAAGATCTAGGCTCAAATCACTATAAACTAGGGTTTGAGACAAAGGGGCTCAACAATCAACCCATAGACTGATGCTTTATGATTCTCTAGACCAAGATACACATAGATCTGAAGTAGCAACTTCAGATCTGGGCTTCTAACTTGAAATGGTTCATGAACTTGTCCTAAAAGCCCCAAATTCCATGATAAAGGTTGATCTATATGCAAAAGAGGGAAGGTAACGACTCATTACCTTCAAATGCTCTGGAAGACCTCACAAACTCTGGATCTACTGCCAATTCTTGAATCCCCAATGTGTGCCTTCTTCCTTCTTCCTTCAAATCACCCAAAAAGGCAAGAAAGCTTGAATGAGCAACAATGGAGGCTTAGGGTTTCTGGTTCTGGACTATAGGGCCGCAACTGAGCCCTAGGAAAGAGAATAAGATGCTTAAATAGGGTACCAAGTCCCGAAATTAGGGTTTCCAAACCCAGACCTGACTCGTCGAGTCCACTTGCCGACTCGCCGAGTCGGTCAATTGCTTTACACCCGGATCCCGCTCCGACTCACCGAGTTCCTCCCTGGACTCGACGAGTCAACCCTCTTCAACTTAGGGTTTTTCCTTTCTTTTCTTGACCTTTCTGATCTCGGGTGTTACAGGCCGGCTCTCAGCAGCTCTGATAGCAGTAGGGGCAGATCCTTAAGGTGCTCCCTGAGCTGTCCCTCGCAACTGTGGACACTCTGCCTTGCGGTGTCCGATCTGGTTGCAGTGGAAACACACTGCAAACCCCTTGGGGCAATCATTGGCCATATGCCCCTCCTTGCCACATTTGTAGCAAGATCCCGCTTTGCACACCCCATCGTGGCTCTTGCCGAACTTAACACAAGTGCGGCCCTTCTGACTCCCAGATCTCAAATCAGCGGGCTTGGCCCGCTTGGCCATATGCCCCTCCTCCCCTGAGACTCAGCCTCCTCCCTAGCCTGAGTCTCCAGCTCTATCTCCCTCTTCCGGGCATTTGCCTGAAGCTCATCAAATGTCCGGTACGTCGAGTTCGCTATGAACTCCCGTATATCCCTCCTCAAAATGCTCAGATATCGGCTCATACGTGCCTGCTCGGAGGACACGTGCTCTGGGCAGAGCATTGCCCGCTCATAGAACATCCTCGTAATCATTGTGACAGACTCAGTACCTTGCTTGAGGGTCAAAAACTCCTGGGCCAAACGCTCCCTCTCCACCTGGGGAACATACTCGTCTCGAAACATAGCAATGAACCTCTCCCAGGTCACTGCAGCAAGCTCAAAAGGCGTATAATGCGCCGTCACAAACTTCCACCGGTCCTTCGCTCCCAAGCGAAGCTGGTTCAGCGCGAACCGAACTCTCAAATGCTCAGGAGATGAGCAAGTAAAGAAACACCCCTCAATGTCTGAAAACCACCTCATCGCTGCAATCGGGTCATGGGTCCCATCAAACTTCAGTGGTTTTGTGTTGCTGAACTCCCGGAACAGCAACGCATTACCACCCTGCGGTCTAGCCTCAGCTACAGCTGCAATGGCCGCAGCAACAGCAGCATCAGAAAGAGCATCATATATCTCGTCAAATGTCTCTATCAGGGTGGTCTTGATAGATCCGAACATCTCTGGAATCTAAGCGCGGATGGCAGCAGCCACCTCATCATGAATCATCTGGCGGAGCTCCTCGTCGCTCACACCCCCTCCACTAGTCCCTGGTCTGTGGCGTGTTCCCACCATGATACCTCTCTGAAATAATATCAAAGACTCGCTCGAGCGTGCACACGCTCGATACCCCCAATCCTACTTGGTTCCTGGTACCCTAAGGATTCCTACTTGGGTTGTGCACTAATTCGGTGCCTTCGGTAGTACGGGCCCAATACTACCGACCACACCGATTCAACATTCATTCCAAGTCCTCCTCCCAAAGTCCCAAATTTCCAAGCACTCTACTCTCTTAATCATGTGCTACTCGCAAGCAGATATCTCATAAGCACCTCGCTGTTATCTAAACACTCTCAAACATTTCTAGCAGCAAAAGCCCCTAGACTAAGGCATCATATATCAGGCCACTCTAGTCCTAATAAGAATACCTAGTCTACTCTAGCATGCATATCATAATTCGTCATATAGCATAACATAACATATATGATAACACTTATTGTAAGGGTATTTTGGGAAATCACCGTTCGGGCGCTGGCTGATCGTACACATGAATCTGCTCTGTTTGTCTCAAAACTCTTTTTACTCTTTTCAAAAATTTTACTTTATTATCAAAATTTTCCTCAAATCCTCAGTTTGAGTTCAGATATGCCCGAAGATGCATCCGAATCCCTCAAACCAAGGCTCTGATACCAACTTGTAACACCGTAAAAATTAAAACAATTTTTCGCATTTTAAAAACCATATAATTTCATTCACATCTATATTTTAAAACATTGTATCATCATTATCTCAATACAAAACCCCAAGATCAAAACATATGAACTCCAGTGTGCGTGTGTACGAGTCGTGCCGGCGCCTTCCCGCGATCATCACTGGTACCTAAAACACCACACATAACACTGTAAGCAATAATGCTTAGTGAGTTCCCCAAAATACCACATAAACACATATCAGCCACTTAAGGTTGTAACTCTGTTGACCCTCTGGTCGAATATCTCTGTGGGACCCTCTTGGTCCCATACCTCTGTGGACCCACTAGTCCTAACTCTGTAAACTCTAAATCATGCATATCACATGTCACAATAAATCACAACACATAATATCATGCAAATACATTGGCATATAAATCTAGAATACTATGTCACATAACTCTGTTACCACACTAGGTAAAGTATAGTGAGAAGACTCACCTCAGATGTATCGGTATATCTATGACTCGGTAGAAATATGATCTATCCTCCGCCTAATCACACAAAATAAATATTCTCATAAATATAACTCTCGGGACTAGACTCAACCCTCTCTAGGCAAAAGACCATTTTACCCCTCTATCAGCTCAAAGGCCACATTGTTGACCAAACCCTAAAAGTCAACAAAAGTCAACGGTCAAACTTTGACCCGACTCGTCGAGTGCACTTGGGCGACTCGGCGAGTCTACACGTGTCTACTAACTCTTTTAGTCCCGCTTGGCACGTCGAGTTCATCCCCTTACTCGACGAGTCACACCTGGAATGAATCGCGGGGCCACCCTGACTCAACTCGTCGAGTCTCAAGAACAGATCGACGAGTTCCGCCTTGAACTCCAGTACCCTAACTCTCTCTGACTCACTGAGTTATTTCCCAATTCGGCAAGTCTACTCACTGAGTGATTTATGGGAAACCCTCACCCTACTCGTCGAGTCTGAACTTTGGACTCGGCAAGTTCTTGCCATGCACAAACTCCATAGACCTCCTGAGGTCAGATCTGTTCCTTTAATCCATATATCTGACCTTCCCAAGCATGATAATCACGTAAAGTTCAGACCTTGACACTCATATAACATCTATATGGTCTAACTTGGTGATTTAGCCCCAAAAATAACATCCTAAGCTCATGGCTCCTAAAATAACTCATAAAGCTCCAAGGGTTAAGGTCTATGGACCTCTTTGGGTCCAGATCCAAAGCATAAACTCGAGAAGGAACCAATTGCTCCACATATCAATCCTCTAAAGGGGGGCTAGAAAACCCTAACTCTAAGAATCAACACCAAATCTGAAGAATGTCCGAATAAATACCTCAATATGAAGTCTATGAACTCCGAAGTCACCAGAATCGCACCTCCTTCAGCCTCCTCTTTCCCTGGTCACCTCTTTCTTGCAAATATACCAACAAAATGATCAAGAATGGCCTCTCCTTCCTCACAAACGCTCTAGATCTCTTAGGGTTTCTCTCTGGGGTTTGGTAGCCGCAAATGACGGCCCTAAGGGCCTTTAAATAGGTCCCAAACCCAGGAAAATAGGGTTTCATTAAACAGCGTGGACTCGCTGAGTCCACTCATGAACTCGTCGAGTCCAACTGTGATCCCGGATACGAATCCGCGACCATACTCGGCGAGTCTAAACACCAACTCGCCGAGTTTCCTCTCAAACTCCAAAAAAATAAAGGAATAATTAATATACCTGTGAATCCGGGTGTTACAACTGGACTCGACGAGTCACCTCTGTTTTGTAAAAATCTATATAAAAGGACTTTCAAATCGATACCATGGCATGGAGATGAAACCTTGGAGGCTAATTGTCAACTAAAGGTGTTGCTGGAGCATGGGAACCGAAGGAATCAACCCTACATTCAATTTTAAGGAGAATCAAGGCAAAATCAAGTTTACTCTTTACCTAATCTCTTGTTTGAACTATGTTTTTACCAATTGATTTCGTTTTTTAGCTTGTTTTTGTTGTAATCATGAGCTAAAACTCATACATTCTGTTTAGGATAGATGATTTTGTGATTATGGTTTGATTTTATGGTTAGGATTAATTTTAATTGGTGATATTGTTTTGTTAAGCTTGTTAAAGAACCTCATATGTTAATAACAACTATTATCTGTTAATAAATTAGTAATTAAGTTATATGAACATCTCTTAGTTATAAATTTCATATAATTTATGTGACCACATAGTTATATGTTTAGGAATAACGAATGTGAAACTAGAATCAACTAGAGAATGGGTAAATTAATGTGTGAGCTTGTGTGATACACCATCAACAAGAGGTTAATTGAATCACCAATTTAGTTAGCTAATTACAAGTCTTATTTAACCCGAATAATTAAACTAGGGAATTTATTAGTTTAATCACTTGATCACTGCTTGAATTAATTTGTTTTCTAAGGATTAATAATAGCGAACGTGAACCTAATCACACTAATCGGTAGTCAATGCCAATTAATCCATTGCACTTGTCATAAAATCAAACATAGGAATAAATGATTCGAACCTAAACAGAAGTCTCCTTAATTATTGAATTTAGTTGATTTTTATTTGCTTAGCTCTTAGTTTAAGTCTTAGTTAATTGTTTAAGTTTCTAGTCTTGCAAAACTAGAGAAAACCTCCTTTCTATTACTTGTTTTATTTAGATAATATTAGCATTTATTTTAATTGTTTACTGTTCCCTGTGTTTGCTACCCTACTTACCTGAACTAAACTGTTAATCGATAGGTACACTGCCTTTTCGTGTGTTTGTCTTTGTGTTTAAGTTAGTAGGATTAAAACTAGTTGGTTTTACACACATCACGAGGAAACACTTTCGATAGCAAATTTTAAAGGATCTTATAAAGATCAGTATGGATATTGCTTGTATTAATTTCATTCTCAAATTCACAATATGATTATGACATCCCTCTTCATATTTCGAATTGTGAGGAATGGTATTGAATTGTTTGAACTTTCGAGACTTATAGTTATTAGTTATGAAAGCATTTGAACATACATATATGTTATATAATGAAGGTGTGTAAGCTTAAGAAGTCTAGTTGGAGACTTAACGAAGCATCGCGTAACAGAAATTTGTACACTAGTAAGAAAGTCAAGAGTATTGATTCCTAGAAGTACAATTGATTTTTAGATACATGCCAAAGCTAGTGGGGGCATAATTGTTATGCTAGTATTGTATGAAAATACTATCATAGGGAACAAAGTTTTCAAATTTCAAATTGCAAAGTTTGGTAATTGTTTCTCTATGATAGACTTGAGGGAGAGGGCACTCATACTTTGTTTCAAATCTAAAATATTAGGTCGTATAGTTTATTAGAACTTATTCATATACATATATGAATATCATGTTGAAATGGTTCAACATATGAAATTCCATATATGAAAATATTATAGCAAGAGATGGAGAAAATATTGAATATAATGAATAGAGTCTCATATGCTTCGAATATATGATTGATTACATATGTTGTAATATTCATGTGCTCTAATTTTCCAAATGTCTTTAGCATTAAGAGGAAAATGATTAGAATTTTTTTTATGACTAGAGTTGTTAAATGATTGTCAAGAACATTTTGAGGTTTACTGAAGATTGGTTGTTTGTGGACGATTGGAAGTATGATATTAATTTTGACGGACCATAGTGATATGATTATGGATTGAGATGATTCTTGATTAGAATTGATGGTCACATGGGAATACAAAAATTGTTTCCATATTAGGGGTTGATTATTAAATATACATGTGAGTTGGAAACTTTAATGCAAGAGAAGTGTTAAAAGAGTGTACCTTTTAATTTGAACCTTCGTTATCATATGAATTGTTTCTAGTAACAAAGTTTCAATGAAACATTCTATAATATCGTTGGCTTGGTCTCTGTGACTTTGAAGCCTCGACATCACAAAAGGTCGATGAATGTAAGGTTGGAATTCCAATACATTTTCGACAATGACAAGAATTTGGAAGTGTGAAATGAGCATCATTGGAATAGTGTCTGGTTGGTTTGTTCACAAAGGAATGGTCATATAGAGGCATAGTATGCATGTTCATAACATGACATAACTGATGTTATTTAATTCAAGTGGTTAGTTGATTACTCGAAATATTATACAATGAATAACGTTGTAATCATTATGGTGATTAAATAATAGAGATTATTTATTTTCAATTGGTTTGAGACCACAGTTAATTAGTTAATTATTGTGTTTCACTTTGCATGTTTTACTTCCTGAATGATTTGATTATTCGAAATTCTACAGTCGCTCGTACTTTTGGAAGTAACTAGTGAATTAAGACTGTCATGAATTGGATTATAGATTGTCTAAGGGAGTTATACATAGCAATAGAATTGTTGCAATGTCCATGAGTGATTAGAAATGAAGATTTAAGTATTGGATAAACCCACACTCGGAGAACTACTTCATGAAATTTATCCCGAGTAATTATGAGACGATAATATCTTATGATCTTGAAACAGAGATATATGAGTTGTAATTTACAAGTCGGTTGTACATTGGTAATGTGTAAACGCACCAGTAACTTGATGTTATAAAACGTATTGTCATGCATGATTTGATGAGTAAAAGATGCAAGCATATGAGTCAAAGTTTATTCGTTCCTTTTGCCCTAACCGGAAAAGGCGATATTTTTGGGCCCGTCGATGATTTGGTGCTGACTTATAGTGTTGGCCCCAACCAAGACTAAATTGATGTGTTCAATTAGAAGTATTATATCACCACAAATCATAAATTGGGAAACAAAGTCTTGGACAATGAGATTGATTCTATTCCATGTATTGTGTCCAAACAATATCTAGTTGAATGGATGATTATATGATCACTTATCTTATGACACGTGACTGACTGGGTCAGAGTTCGGGAACAACTTTTGGAAGCTACAATTTGTTGATGGATTCAGAAGTTAAACTGTAATTTATAGTTATAGACTTATCCAAGTGGGAGACCATTGGATTAGGTGTCTAATTCAATAACTAAAATTGGTATATACTTGGATTGATAGTACCACAATACTTTTGGGTTGCCCTCAAAGCTAGCAGTTGGACAAGATGACTTTTAGAGAGAGAGTAAAAGAGAGATTAATTTATTATGTGATTAATAAATTGAAATAAGTAGTTTATTAATGTATTATGGAAATAATATATTAACTGGAAAAAGGTATAATTAAATTAATAATCAATCAAAAATTAATTGGAATTGAATTTTGGATTAATTAACTGTATAGGGACTGTTTGGTTATTTATTGAAAGTTGAAGAAGAAAGACTCTAGAACCTCATGTGATGAGGTGGACGAAAATACTCTAGGAAAAGTATAGAAAATTTAGTCCAAGGCTCCTTGGATAAGGATATTGGGCTACTTGGTCAACAAGTAAATCAATATAGAGATTATCCCTTAAACCCTAGCTTTGGCCCCAATATTCCTCGACTATAGAAGGCTATCTATGGCCCTATATTTTTTCCACTTCTCTCTTCCCTAATTCTTGGATGAAAATTGTTATTCTCCCCTCTCCTATCTCTTAAGTCATCTTATTGTTAGCTTGGGTGTGAACCATTAGAGGCACGACACATGTGGTACTTATTTCCAAAAGATTTATAAGAAGGAATTATTATTATTTACTACAATAATATCCAAGGCAAGTAATCTTAAACCCTAATTTGTAATTTTTCGAAAAATAACCTAGGGTTTCTAAGATTTCTTATTTCATGTTCTTAGTTATAGGTTCGATAAAGAAAACATAGATCCTATTTAGGTTGCATGCAAACTTAAGGGTTTTAAGTTTATTTGTTTTACCTAAATCATATCAAACATATCCAAAATTAACTCTAATAAACAATCAAGGTAATAACCCATAATAAATGGTCCATATTATAATCTAACATGCTAAGGGTCAAAGACCATCCTACCCTTCACTTAATTGACCCATATGACCATGGCCCAACCCATAAAGACCTAAGGCCCAAAAATGGACCAAATACCTTTTGCTAAGTACGTAAAGCGTACCACCCCATTACGCCCAACGTACAAGCCTTATCAACAAAGTAACTCGGGGTTGAACACGTTACACCCAACGTACTCCCCTAAAGCCCAAAATCCATATTAAGCACTTAATACCTAAAGTCTAAATATCTAAATCACAAATCTTGCTCTTTGTAATGTCTCAATTGATAAATTCGTCAACTTGATGCCTTTGCATGGCTCAAAGAAGCCCAAAACCAATTTCTAACCTTCTAACCTCATATAATAAACATCAACTCATGCACGGATGAACCAAAGTCATCAAGATACAATTTTTATGCATTGTGGACCTCGGAAACATCAAGGAATGCTAACCTAAGCTTATGGAGTAGCTTTTACTCACATTAATCAACCCATGGGACCAATGTCACACCCCCAAACCTCGGATGGTGGAAACATCCAGGGGTGGATGACTTCATGCGTACTATCATGACAAACGAATATAATAACGATCACGGTACATACAACCAATCATAAATATAATCGAAAAAGTTACATAGTTTCAAGTGTTACATGTTTCAAAATCAATTACAATATGACACAAAAAAAAATTAATTTTTCGAACACTGAAGCGTTCCATCCTCAAGCCTGTGGCTACTTAACTCATTGATTTCCTGAGAATACAAGTAATTTTAAAAGAGTGTCAACAATTAAGTTGGTGAGTGCATAAGCTTTTAGATGCAGAGTTTGAAATCCTTTGTTTGTAAATGTAGAGTATACTCAAGAAAATCCAATATTTTCCTTATAAAAATGATGCGCAGTCTTAAATTCCAAGACTGAGTGTATGTATGTCATTTCGTACTTGTAAAAATGTAAGCATGTTAAAAAGAGTAAAAAACCCCTTATAGTAATACTTCCCGTAAACTATATGTATCGTTAACTCCCTGTGTGAGCCACTATAACCATGTTATGACTTAGTAGACCTGCTACGACATTCTTCGGACGTCATAATGGTATGACATTTGTCATCCTTGGCCTGCCGGCCGAGCTGTTGCAAGCAGCTTGGATGTGGGTCGTCACTCCCAATATAGATCTATATACAACTATCACGCTCTCCCTACAAGAGACTCTTGTTATAACTTTCAAGAATTTTAACTCGCACTCTAAGAGTACAAATGAAGAAATGTCTCACAATTTACGTTAACGAGTTTACGTGTAGTGTGAATGCAAGAACCATTATTCCGTATTGTAATTGTACCATTTTTGCATTGTATCCACAATGTAGAGATCCATAAACTATACCTATTATAGTTTATTGTTCATGTTTTGTAGTGAATGAAATCTTTTACCGTGATTAGTTAACTAACATAGAATAAATTCAACACATAGAAGGTCTATTACTTAGCACTTTGCTCAACATGTTACAAAGTGTTGCCAAATTAACAGTTGTTTTGCAAGTAGTAATAAATAATTTAAGATGTTTAATACAATCCATGAAAGGGACCAAACTTTCCATTGGTGATTGTTGGCAGAATTAGTGTGTAATTTAGTGTTGTAACTTGTATTTCACCCCATAAAATCTAATTAAAACGTAAACATGTATGGGTATGAACTCACCTTATGTGATCCTTTGAGATGGACGTGAAAGAGGGAGGTTTTCCACGTCAAGAACACTTGGAGCAAGCTTGAAGATTGGGAAGTCCCAGGAGTGGAGTGAAAGTAGAATATTTCCTGGAGATTCTTCGATTTTTAGAGAGAAAATGGGAGGGAGAAAGAGTGTGTTTTTGAAGAATATGAGTGGGGTTTTATAGGTAAGGATTAAGGACCTAATGAGTGGATTTGGGGCAGGTAAATCTGATGGAGTGTTGGGAAAAAGATTTTGATTGAATTAGGCATCATGGGAATAGTGCCCTAAAGTAATCATAAAGTGGTTATGGGGAATAGGTTGTGTCATAACTCTTTGGGGAAAGTCAACCTTCCCTTGAAGAGTATCTGGTACAAAAGATATGGTTCATAACTAGGATTTCCCAAGGATATGATTAAAAAAATGGGTTTCAGACATCAAAATCGTGTTCTATCCCTTCAAGGTTGGCAGCAAATAGAAGTGTCCGGGAATCGGAAAACTCCGTTCGGAGTTGGGGACGTTTGTCTGGAGTCGTTCAGGAATCCGGAGTCACTTATGGATCCAGAGTGACCTTGGTCTTCCAAGGCCGCGAAGCCCTTCGGATGCGGATCCTTTCAAGTTTGGTTGGTTTCGGATGAGGGTTCTCAAATGAGACGAGCGTTCCGAAACATGTTGAGATTGTCCGCAACGTTTTATGAAACGTCCCAAAAACACAACCCAATAATTTTTGTTTTAACATTACTAAAACCACAACGTCAGATGTTATATAATAAAACCATGCATTATATGTCTCAAAATGCCATAGTAAATGTAACAAATAAAAAATGAAGTCAATATCATATCAAAATATATGAATAAAACTCCCAGGATAAAACTGTAACTATGGTGTGTGCCTTTATGAATGAGGTATGCTATTAATTTGATTGATTTTTAGTTATACATATAGTAATATACTATTATACATATGTATATGGTGTTTTTAAAAACTTTTTCAAATACAAGGTTTAAATTTAATTATTTAAATTAATATTTTAAACCAATTATGAATTTAATATTCATCTTCACTCATGTGAGCCATTTTCCTTTAACATTTATTAAATATTTAAAAAGAATTTGTAAAACAAAAAAGAAAGTTATAATAGTCTTTTCAGTTTGGATAGAGACCAAAAATACATACAAATTTGATGTAAAAGACCATCAATAAAAAAGAAATCTGAGTTTATACTAAAATTCGGAAAAAAATACATACCGTAGATACTATTTTTTATTGTTTTTTTTCTAGAATTTCATTTACAATAGCTTATATACACATTGTTTTTTGCTCCAATATTTTCTCACGAAACCTAAATTTATTACTTAGAGAGTTAGAGCTATTAATATCAACAATCCATCTGTATATGTATACGGTGAGTGTTAAGATGTGCATGTAAATTGATTATTATAATAGTATTACATAAATAAATATATTTTATTTATTTATTTATCAAATACCAATACATAAATAATATTGCCCATTTGTTTTTTCCGTCTTTACTCGGTCAGACAAGAAGAGGAAGCAGAAGAAACCCAAAACTCACTCACACGGATAGCGATCCGCATTCTCTCTTTGCATCTAATCGTTTTCGTCCGTTCTCCGCAAAATAGATCCAACGGTTTATATACACTCGCGGATCTTTTTCCCTAATATTTCAAAAATTCCCACATCCCACGTATTCCTATAAAAAGCCATCTCCTTCGGACTCTTATCAAACATCAATCTCTCATTCCTGCAATTTACAAACTCTCAATTGTTTATTTGATAGAGATGGCAAGAACTAAGCAAACTGCCCGGAAATCAACCGGGGGCAAAGCACCAAGGAAGCAGCTTGCGACAAAGGCGGCAAGGAAATCTGCGCCGGCTACTGGAGGAGTGAAGAAGCCACACAGATTCAGGCCAGGAACGGTCGCCCTCAGGGAAATCCGTAAATACCAGAAGAGCACCGAGTTGTTGATCCGTAAGCTTCCCTTTCAGAGGCTTGTGAGGGAAATTGCTCAGGATTTCAAGACGGATCTGAGGTTTCAAAGCAGTGCTGTGGCTGCGCTTCAGGAGGCGTCTGAGGCTTATTTGGTAGGATTGTTCGAGGATACTAATTTGTGTGCGATTCATGCCAAGAGGGTTACGATTATGCCCAAAGACATGCAATTGGCAAGAAGGATTAGAGGTGAGAGGGCTTAGATTTTATGCAAATGTTGTTCTGGTTGTTCATAAAAGTTGCTCTTTGATCCAAATTGTTCCCAAAATGTATCGCTATTAATGATATTGATATTGTTCTTGAAGAATTATCTTTTTACTTTTACTTATGCCAAATAATGTGTACAAATTCCAAATGTTTTAAAGCGCTTTGCATTACAGAAAACATATGTTGGTATTGCTACTTTAAGTTGGTTAAAAGTGATAACAATCAAAGAAGGAAATATGCTTTGTAGCCATGTTCTTCACATGGCTTTGCAACTATGTATGTGCAGCCATAACCATCTTTGAGGAGATGTGATGGGTGTTCCCAACTTTTGCTTTCTTTTGAAAGCATTTCGGTAATCATTATGTATGTGTAGATGATTTGCATCTTTGAGATGTGATGGGTGTCGCATTGTTTCTTACAGTTGCTGAACAAATCTTCTAAAGTATTTGGTTTTATTTTGGTAAACAAAGTCCATCCAAAATAATAATTCGTTTTTTTTTTTTTTTTTTAAACTAAACCAAATCATAAAATATCCGAACAATACAGTCAAATCATGTTGTAAATCTAGGCAATTCGGGTTTATCCAAAACAGTGAACAACCCCAACCACAATTATTGAACCACAATCCTGATATTCACAATTTTCCTCAGTAGGAAAATATAGTTCACAATTTAGCGAACACCTTTATATATATATATATATATATATATATATATATATATATATATATATATATATATATATATATATATATATACAAATGGAATGCTTAAAATTTAAATTTGTAAAACCTTACAAAAATCGGTCGTTTCGTTATGCAAAGCCAATAAGTCAAGCATCTGATAAACTTCTCCAGAAAATGGTTTGGAGTCATCACATGACACAAACTCTTGAACCACATTATCAACCTGAATCGAACTACAACCCGGTGTTCTTTTACTAATTATCTTACCTCTTATCAACTTCCTCACTCTTGAAACACCATCCCATCTTCCAAGACCCGCATATATGTTTGAAAGCATCACATAGTTTCCAATATCTTCTGGTTCAAGCTCCAAAAGATGCTCCATTGCAATAACCGCAAGTTCAAGATTACCTTTTGTTCTACACGAGCTCAACAATGAACCCCAGATTACAGAATCTGGTTTCATGGGCATTTTGTTTACCAATTCAAAAGCTCGATCAAGACATCCGGTTCTTCCAAGTAGATCCACCAAACATCCGTAATGCTCGATTCCAGGGTTTAGATTGTAATCGTTTTCCATGGAATCAAAGTATTTCAATCCAATTTCAAGGAATCCAGCATGGGCACAAGCAGATAAAAGACCAACGAATGTGATCTTATTTGGTTTGATTGTTGTCTTTTGCATGTCTTGAAACAGTTTTATGGCTTCAGGAGCTTTACCATGGTTGGCTAGACCTCCAATCATTGTACTCCATGAAATCACATCTCTTTGAAGCATTTTGTCAAACACTTGGCGTGCTTGGTTGATGTTTCCACTTTTCGAGTACATTTCAATCAAAGCATTGCATACACTGATCTTCTCCAAGAAGCAATTTTTCTCTGCGTAAAAATGGATCCATTTTCCTAGCTCAAGAGCACCCAGTTGTGTACAAGCTGGCAACACCGAGAGTAAGCTGATCCAATCTGGTTTAACACCTGTTAATTGCATCATGCGGAAAATATGTAACGCATCTTCATGACTCCCGATTCTTGTGTACCCAGAAATCATGGCAGTCCATGAAGCAATTGACTTCTCTGTCATCCCTTCGAAGAGTTCTCTAGCTCGTTTCATCTGTCCCAGCTTTATATGCCCGTATATGAGACTATTCCAAGATATCACATCTTTGTCAGTCATTTCATCAAACACCTTATGTCCATCAGTAATACCATCGCATTTTATATACATATCCAAGATTGAATTTTCTATAACAATATTTGATTGAACTCCAGATTGTAAGACATGCCCATGAACTTGCTTGGCTAAATAAATATCGGAAAGCCCTCCACACGACCTTATAACAAAAGGGTATGTGAAGTTGTCAGGAAAAATCGGTTCTTTAAGCATTTGCTTGTATATATCAATGGTGAACGAATACAAGTGGCAATGTGTATGGGCCCTAATTATAGCATTATACAAGTAAATATTCGGCTCAGATACATCTTTAAATAACAATCTTGCATATTCTACTTGTTGATTTTGCTCACATACATTCACCATTTTCGTGACCAAGTAACTACTCTGTGATAATGAAAATTTCACAATTTGGGCATGGATTTTCTTCAATTTCCTAATGTTTTTACAATTCTGCAATATGGGCGTGAACATGTTCTCCAAGATCTTTACAGACAGTACATTGGTAGTTGACGCCATTGATACTCCAAAAAGTTTGAAAGGTTTCGGATAGGAAGGAAGTTTACTTAGGCCTTGGTTGACTACGTTGAGATGTTGGATGACTCAATCGCCCATATATATACCCGCCGCATTCATCAGGTTTAAACACTTTTACACCCGCCTGAGCAAATTTGCTTTGCTGTTTGAGAGTCATAGAGTGGTACTCCCAAGGATTTCCAGTTACTTCATTAAGTATTTAATTCGTATTTTGTTTTTTTCGTCTATAATTTTTATACTACCTGTTATTTTTTTAATTTATTTTTTCGGGTTTCCTCTTTTCCTTTGCTGATTCGGATGTTGATTAGGCATTTTTATTGCTGATTTGGCATGATATTCAACGTCCTATAAAAGAAAATGAAAAAGATTGTTTAAGGGACTTGAATTCAAGAGCTCTTGGGTGTTTACCCGACATTGATGCATCTATGGATTTGCAGACAATGAGATCATGCGGGTAAAACATCTTTTACACAACATGAATTGCGAGTTTGAGTGTGGATGGACTATGGATGCCCAGAAACCTGCAACCGCCACACCCACACCTTACCACCAATATTGTTTTCTAAAATTGAAAACCGGTAAAAAATACATATATAAACATTTTTTCTAATTTTTCAAAATTGAAAATGAAAAATATATAAGTTTTAACTAAACACGTTTTCTAAATTTTTCAGTAAAAACTGAAAACGGAAAACAGAAACTGAAAAAGGAAAACAAAAAACAGAAAATAAAAACTGTTTTTCCGTAACTAAACGCAACCATAATATGGTATTTATAGCGGTTTAAAAAAAATTCAAATTATAGCCTATTAATTTGGAGTATGTTATTTTTTTTTTGAAATAATAAGCCATATATATATATATATATATATATATATATATATATATATATATATATATATATATATATATATATATATATATATATATATAGGGTTAGGTTATTTTGTTTTCACTATCTATTATGTGCATGTATGACTGATTCTGGACCAATCATTTTAGTTATTTTAAGAAAGTAACTAATGCATATTACATGTTGAAGATATAATAGGTATTAATTACATCTTCAGCATTTAATAAACATTAATTACTTCCTTAAAATAACTAAAATGATTGGTCCAGAATCAGTCATACATGCACATAATAGATAGTGAAAACATTTGAACCTAACCATATATATATATATATATATATATATATATATATATATATATATATATATATATAGAGAGAGAGAGAGAGAGAGAGAGAGAGAGAGAGGTGAGTTCAATTGAGAAAATAAAAAAGGTTGAGAATGGGGGAATCATTCTCAGCCACTCATTTAATCTAAGCATAAAAGACACGGTGACAAACTTGTAAATATCGTAATAACCTTCAATCTCAAATACGTAACTATAGAGAATTCGATAACTGTGCGTTCATCATCAAAATTTTTCCTCCAACCTTCAATAATCATCCAGATTTCTTCAACTAAACCGGAATTTCTTCGCTATTCATGAAATTGGAATCGGAGTTCTGGACTCACAGTCACAATCGACATTGAGGGACTTAGAATCGGTAATTACAGGTTCCCAATCGGATTTTCGGAAATCAAAATCAAATTGAGAAATCGATCAGAGATAGGATGTCGCATCTGAAGTTGAAATCGGAAGTATATGATGATTTGGAATTGATAACTTAATGTTTTAACATTTTTAAAATAGTTAACTTATTTGCACTCCAACTGTTTGATGAAATGCATAAACTAAATTATCACGTTATATTCACATATGAATATGTTTTCTCACATGAATTAGTATATGATTATTAAAAACACAAAACAAATATGCAAGTCTGTATGTTATTCATATGTGAATAACATATAAAAATTATATATATTTGTCAAAATACCTTCAATATTCATAAGTGAATATACCTTGTAATATTCATATGTGAATATACTGTGTAATATTCATAAGTGAATATATCATCTAATATTTACAAGTGAATATACTCTGTAATATTCACATGTGATATACCATGTAATACTATGTAATATTCACATATAAAATATTATTTAATACTCATAAGTGAATATATCATCTAATATTCACAAGTGAATATACTATGTTAATATTCACAAGTGAATTCATCGTCCAATATTAAAATATGAATATACTATGTTTATTATATGCTATATTCATATATGAATGATACTTAAATTGTAAAAAAAAATCATACTTTTTATTCATAAGTGAATAACAAATGTACTGTAATAAAACATGATGCATTGTTATTCATTTATGAATAACGATAGCTGAAAATATAAAAAAAAAAAATTTTTATTTTATCTTAAAACTATATCAATATGGATGTCTATTTGTAGAGAATAAAAAATTATGAATTTTGGTATATTTAAAATTATTTTTTTGATAAAAATAGCTTATAAAAATTTAAAAAAACGAAAAAAAAACTATGTTTTTGTATATATTAAGGTAATTATTAGCATAGTTTAAGGAAATATGTTATGTTGGAAAACACATGTGCATTCGTTTCCCATTTCCGTCGGTACGTTGGAGGCTTTTGCGGCAAAAATAAATGATTGGCTGAGAATGAT